>NW_028277172.1:622500-932500 GCF_051122295.1 Plectrocnemia conspersa | reverse complement strand
ATGTTCGATTTTATATTATGTATTATAGAAAAAGTAAATATAAATCCTTTTCCTGGCTTATGCAATTATTTGAAACGGAAAGACTAGGCAATAATGTAATGCGGGTACCTGTAAGCGTATTTCATCCGTCAAGTGCTCTCTAATCTGCTTAAATATGAAATAAATCAAACCTGATAAGCTGACTGAGGTCGGTCGACGAAAAGATCTCTCGTCTCGTGAGCTGAAGAAGGCGAACCTCACAGTTCGTATGCCCAATCATGAGAATTTCTCCAGATTTAGGCCTTAGAGCAGGTATTAAACTCCGAAGCTTATAGTGTTCTCACAATTTAAACTATTTTACATTTCATTTTTTTTTAGTAAAATAATCTAAAATAAGATTTCATTTATTTTTTTGCCTGATTTTTTTTGTTCAGATGAGTTGTATTTAATTATATATAGGAATAATTTGAATTGCATTGTTTTTGCAATACTACCCTTTTTAATTGTCACACATAATTTAGCAGGTGCGCGTGCAGATGAGGCGTCAATTGGATATGATAGATATTATGGTTGTCAATCGTTGATCCCCACAATTACATATGGCACATATGTAGAGCTTATTCAGAGTATTTGTAATGTGTTCTAAAAAAATAGGGAATTTGTCTAAGGATTGGCAGTGGCGGATCAAGCTTTTTGGAGCCTCCGAGTTGGAATATATGTGTATATATATAAAAATTATAAATACTATAATCTTAAATTTTAATGTAATTATATAAAAAAAATAATGGATTTTTAAAATCGTATTAAAGTTGAGCATCTGAAAATTTGTTGAAATCATCAAGAATTAACTATGTGTTGAATAAGGGGAAAAAAATATTTAGGGTCATTGATGTTGGTATAGTTTTAATGTAAATTCACAATTAACTTGATCACAAATGCTGTATAAATTCACTAGAAAAATATTTATTACAAATATATAAAAATTCAGACATCTGATAATTAATGTGTAGGTCCCAATTTATATTTATATTTATATATTTTTATTTTGGCCAAAACTTGCCGGCACTGAAAACACTGGCGTGACAGATTCTCTCGACTGGCAACCTCTCGTCGCGTCGGTTCAAACGCCGTTGCGGGCCCGCGCCCCGTCTTTTTATTTACCATATAAACAACTTTAAATTTCAATAAATATACTTTAATTTTTGAGTCAAATATTTATTTACATATTAAATAAGTCAGATACAGAAGTAAAGAGGGTTTAATATATTAAGGAACTGTGGAGCAGTAGAAAAGGAGATGAAACAAACTCGCATCTTTTCATTTCCTCAAATATAAATGGAGAGTACTTGATCAGAAGAGCCTCGGACGCCTGGGATGAAGGTTCATTAATATTTTAGTAGCACCTATTTACTTTGATTTGAGTTCGTTTATGAGGCATTCCTCTTGATATTAAACTTCGAAAAAGTTCTAGCGTCCTGCGGCTCTCTCATTCTTCGACCCTCAAGTGCTTTCTTATGTACCCTTTAGTTTTCCAATATAATGGATAAATAGCGTTGAATGTTTGATGAAGCTGAATGAACTATATCCGCTTCCTGGCTATATTCAGTTACCGTATTTGTCAAGCTTGTAGAGCACCTTAATCTTCTAGTCAATTGCTTAACATTTATCCAACAGCACCTCAAAGTATGTATGTACACATCGTACACCCACTCCGTTATTTCACTTTCATCGAGTGCAATACATCTTCACACCCTCGAAGGTCCCTTCGTTCGGCAGAAGACGTTCGCCGTATTTATACGTCGTAAACTTTCACACCATCCAACGCTCCCCCGTAATTCACCCTTATAAATTATGTACGTCGCGAACTGCCTGTTTTCATATCGCGCTTCCGCTTTTAAACTTCTCGGAAACAAATACGCAACGATGCCCTTTTAAAGGAAATTAAAAAGTGTTGCTTACTACAATAATTTCGTTTTTTTTTGTTTCAGATCTTGCGTAAAATAGGGCCGCGGCCGCGGTAGTGCCCGGCACTGAAACTAACGACGGGTCAGGGAAACACAGGTATGTGTAATTTATTACTATTATTAACATTAACATTGCTTTAGTGACCAAGATGTTTTAAGCCAAGATCAAAATCTCATGAAATCATATTACTAGACATGATTTTATTTCTATATTTTTTTATAATCGATAATACATAATAAATTAGTTAAATTTTTTATAGTAAAATCATTACTATAAAAAATATAGTAATGATTTTACTGTCTATAAATTTGTTCAAAATATAAAAGGACAGAATAGCGTGGTCCGTAACGTCTCAGACTAATAACTCTGAGGTTGCGAGTTCGATCCCTGATCCCTGAATTTTTATTTTAAAATCGGTCTCAGCTGCATTGACAACATATAACAATCAATAAAAAAATATTTTGCTGTACGATATACGATAGTTTATATTATATTTATATTTATTAATCGGAACAAAAACGAATCATTTTAAATTTCTAGCACCTCGAGTTGTCAACTTATTCACATATCCTATACGGGACTAACCCTTTGAGCTTAGCATTAATTTGTATTCAAATTAGTTACACAAAATGACTTAATAAGTTCCCCGAACAATCTCAAAGTATTTCAACAAATAAATTTAACAATACTTAATAAAATAAGTTTACCAATTGATCAGATAAATTTGTTAAAGTTAAATAACGACGCATCATTGAAAATGGTTCATTTAAACAAGAATTCAACAACTGGAAAGTCTTTCATACACAATGTTTAAAATTGATAATATACTTAAATATTTGCAAGTTTTGCAGTGATAAGATAAACTCGACGTTGAAGTCTCAACGATTTTATAGACGTGTTATTTCGAAACTGTTTTTGACATGGAAAGTATATGTATTATTAATAGTTTTATAGTTAGTTTTTCTTTCGGATTTTTATAAAAGGGTGATACACTTTCCTTAATAAAAATAACGTAATAGTTTGCAGCGATCTGTTATGAACTTCTGCGTTTATATTAATTAAGGTGATCTGATATTCTCTTTTGAGAAGGATTGTCTTCTTTGTCCTCCACGAGCAAACATTTTCCCGGTAATTTTTTTTAATGATATTATCTTACAATAAAAAAATCAGAGTTGCTCTCTTTGATATTTTCAAAATCTGGTCATCTTATATTAATCGTCATATATATGATCATGCGTACCGTCGTTCTTCGTCGCCGCCGTAAATGTTCTCAGTATTTTATTTAAGCGTACGTTTTATATTTAAACCGTTAATTATATTATTAATTTGTATTGCTATCCAAAATAGTTTTAAAGTGTATTTTAATGTCCAAACTTAATTCGCTTTTAAAGCAAAATTTGACCCTTCGTGTATTTTTAACAGCCCTTTAATTAGTTTACAAGGCAATCTAACCCCTATTTAACGGGCCACCCCAGCGGGGTTGTTTGCTCGTTTACGATATTCCAATTTAAATCGTTAACATCCCCCGCTGAAAGTTTCTAATGAACAGTGCAAATGACCCAGCGCTCAAGATCTCACGCATAGTTTATTGATTCGTTTATTATTCATAAATCATTACGTTTTCTACGAACTTTATGATGTCATGGTAGTGAGCAATAGTTACTGTGTGTCGAACAACTTTCAACATTAGCTATCAGTGAATCATCCTCTCTACCACAGCTGAATATGCTCGGCGATAATAAATTCTGTCAATAGACTTATGAGTACTTTAGCCAACTATGTATTTTTTTATGGATAAAAAAGTAAACAAAAATATATTTTTTAACTTAATGTCCATGACCTGTAGTAACACACAGTTTTTTTTAAATATTGAATTGATTGCCTTGTAAACAAAGAGTCTGGTCCCGCCCCGAATCATCGAGAGTGGTCAGAGAACCGAGAACTTGAAGGGACGTTAGACTTCCCCCCATTTTCTCAAGTGTTATGATACTCAGAAATTTACATCCTTTAGATGCTTGAGTCAGGAACTGGAATACACGATGCGACAATTCAACCGATATAAACCTAGACAGAACCACTTTTTATTTCGACTTGGAATTTCAAAGTTGTGAACAGAAAACTGTTGCGCTTTAAAATAATACATATAAAAACTTGACCTAACGTAACCATAATTACCTCAAGTTTCAAGCGTTTTTGCTACGATCAGAATTCGGCAACCTTTTCAACCTCGCGAGTCACATTCGATTTAATCTAGTTTTAATTAGCGTGCTGCATGTATAAATAGATAATTTTTAATAAACACTGTCGTAAAAATATCTGAAAAATTAAGGTTTATTCAACCGTGCAATGAAATTTTTGTCACTAGTTGTCGATCCGCGTTTTAGATAATCATTCCTTGTACGTGCATAAACATCAAGGTTACCATTAAAAAAAATTGTTCTGTTACCAAAAAATCGCCTGATGACCAGCGTGACGTACGCAAATTCACTCGATTCATACCACCTTCGAAACTGCGGATGCTGCGAATTTACATTCACCAATTAAGCCCCCATCCGCCATGCGTGTCTATCTGGCCAATTAGGAAATTCGCCATTATACCGAAAAATTTAATAGTTTATGTCATGTTTTCTACTCAAAAAGATGTAGATAACGATTTATCGCTCTAGTTTACAGCTATCGGAACTCTGCTGGAATCGATCTTGACACGCCTATGCAGCATTTTCCACTTTCATTAACTCACCCGTTGGTTTGTTATACGTTGTGAATCGTCGTTTTGTCGAAGTTTCGTTCGCAAATTGTTTTTTTGCTGGTGCAAAATATGAATGTTGCCTAGTAAATGGCCAAATAAAATCGGCCTCACAGTACTCCCTCTCAAGCAATTTATAATTTCGAAATTCAAATAGGACCAGATACCATGGTGAATGAGTAGATGTTGCTCTAAAAAAAGTGCATGGCCAAAATAAAAAAATATATGGCCCTAATCGCTTTTTAGAAGGAAAAAATACCCTTCTTGGAAAAAAATAAATTTTAACAAAAAGTATTTATGTATGAGCCTATAAAAAAACAAAATGTTAGGTTAGGTTAAAATAGATAATAGTTTATTTATTTTATAAATCTTTCGTTTAATTTGTAACAACTGTGTAAACAGAATTAACAACTACTAAGTAGGTGGTGAGGCACCAGACTGAAATCAGTGATACTATTTCAATAATTATAAACTATTTTTACAAGTCTTTCAATTATATTAGACATCGATTCATATCAATGGTGTATCTTGCTGTTCATTATTTTATTTTCCTTACTAACCTAATTGTAACACAAGTAGTACGATTACGACACGTTTAATGTCTATAATAAAAAAATATATACCATACACGAAATTTTATGTAGTGAAATAATCGTATTCAAAAATAGGAAACAGAAGGAAAGACGTAAAAAAATCGTATATGTTTCTTGATATAAAATAAAGCAATAAAAATAATTTTATATATTTCATTCTGAGAAATAAAAACAATAAAGATGATTTGGTATATTACCTACATAAACATTTAATACACTAGTATCTACGTAAAAAATATAAATAAATCGAAAGTTTTCTATATGTATTTAATAATAATATAAGTGTATTGTCATATTATATTTTTGACGATTATGACGCATGAATAATGATGTTGTATTTTATACAATATAATATTACTTAATTCCAAACATAATCAAGTTTGGTGCTTATATACTTTTGATTAGTAAGATTATGCATTCCCTGCTAATTCTTCTCAGTGCGTGAAAGCTCTTTTACTTTGAGAGGGTTATCATATTTTAATGAATTAGTGCCTTTTCATCTTGGCAACTAATCGTTCGCAATTTCCCCCCGTCTCGATCGGCCCGCGAGGGATGATTCATCACAAGTTTTCCGGCGAAAATTCGTTCGATCACGGTTTCCGGTACGTAACTTTTGCAGCTTCCGGCTTTTCCGCTTTTCTTCTTCATGCAGCGAACGAGCTCCGTTAATATTTCATTCGCGCTCGCCTGGGCGCCCCGAAGTTCCTACTGATTTTTGCATGCCAATTAATAGCTCGCGAAAACCAGCGTTTTCCGAACGACCGATTTTGGAATTATGAAAGCTGCTCCATTATAATCAGTATTTTTTTCTTAAAACTAAAGCATACATATGCAGTGCTCACGGTTTTATTGCTTTTGACGTGAATTTTTGACTTCTGAGAAGTGATAATTGTTTTTTTTGCGCTCTCCTATTGGTCAAAATTCGGTTTAGATATGCTTCATTCGCTTCTCAATTATTGTTATATAAAGTTTTAATGTGAACGCTAGATAACCGAGCGTTTCCACTGCGACGGCATTATTTTATTGCTTTTGACGTGGATTTGAATTTGGCCAGAAAAATGCATGTCATTTAATGAAATACTACAAATCTTAATGAAATGGAAATATTAAAAAAACTACCACTGACTAATCGACTTTTGCCCCCCTCTAGAAAAATCTGAAATGTCGTCCCTGGCGACACATCGACTGTTAAGGCCAAAATGTTCCAAACGTACGTGTCGTTTAGGTTAGGTTTGGGTTTGAACAGCAAATGGACGTTTCGCAACCGTCGATAATTTAAAAACAACCATTTATTGTAATTATAGATCATCACATATTAAATTTTGATTATTTAATATTAAATTTTGTTTCAATTATTGACCATTTTATTTACATGTTTTTCTTATGGATAATAAATTTAGAAAACTATTTTATTTTTATAAAATACTAACAACTAATAAAACGAAAACTGCTACCTAATTATATATATATGAAATCAACATTTAAATCAGGTGTTAGGTAATAGTGATAATTTGGTAAATAGATCCTGGTCACAAAAGCAATGTTTTTAGAAGTAATAGCCATTTTCTATGATTTTTAAATCAAGTAACAAAAAAAAAAAACATTGTAATAAACGTGAAATCTATTGGAGACTTTTTTTACTCTTAGTTTTTATAAAAAAAAAACATGATTGCTTAGCTGCCAATTATTACCGAAGCAAATTATTATAGCTTGTGTATGTTTTGTAAATTTTTTTGTACTTAATCTCATCCAAAAATTACAGATCTGGCTCGCGATGGCGACAATAGACGGGCGGCCGGCGCAGTACGGCGTGACGCTGAAGCAACTGCGCGAGCTGATGGAACACCGCGGCCAAGAAGGTATCCAGAAGCTCAACCAACTCGGCGGCACGCAGGAAATATGCAGGAAACTTTACACCTCGCCCAACGAAGGTACGACTCTCCGTAATCTAATAAAAAACAATCACCCAGAGCTACGTTTCAATTATTCATACATGCCCAAAAACTATAAAATACGCGGGTTAGACCTTTAAGAGTCTCCCCTCGATGTCCGCACGTCAAATTAGCCGTCGACTTTTTTTTTAAATTTATTAAGGACCCTCGTAGGGTCCTGTGTTGAAATTTTAATTTTTCCACATAAATATTTTATATATATTATATATACGGGAAAGAGCGAACTGGCATTGGTCAGTGGTCGTTCATTGATTTTCACTCAACGCCGACTTTGACACGCCCTGACGTTATGATAACTTGGACGTCTGTTTGTATTGTCTCCGTTTGATAAAGTGGAATCAATCTATTATTCACTCTCATTTATAATTTGTTAAATTGAACTTTGAGTGATATTGCTATTTATTTTTATACTAATTTTTATGATTTGTTTATTCAGGATTAAGCGGTTCAAAAGCAGACACAGAGCATCGAAGAGAAACGTTCGGCTCAAATACGATTCCTCCCAAACCACCCAAGACATTCCTAACACTCGTGTGGGAAGCCCTGCAAGACGTTACTCTTATCATTCTCGAGGTGGCCGCACTCGTATCGCTCGTACTTTCATTTTACAAACCGCCCGATGACGAAGGTATGCATATTGTCGATAATAAAATCATGAACCGTAATTCACGTGATTTATAAAATTTCAGCATTTCTTGAAGAAGAGGAAGAACACTATACATGGATCGAAGGTCTAGCCATCCTCATCTCAGTTATTGTTGTTGTTATTGTAACTGCGTTTAATGATTACACTAAAGAAAGACAATTTAGGTATCGTTTGCGATGATCAACTTGTGTTCGTATTCCATGTCGTGTTCATTTACTAATCTATGTGCCATTTATAGAGGTTTACAATCCCGAATAGAAGGTGAACATAAGTTTTCTGTGATTCGACAAAGTGAAGTGAAACAAATCTCAGTAGGTGATATAATCGTCGGAGACATTTGCCAAATTAAATACGGTGACCTTTTACCAGCGGACGGTGTCCTCATTCAGAGCAATGATCTTAAAGTATGATTCGATTTTATTTTAAATATACAATCGTTTATGGCGGATCTATCTTAAAATATGGAACTCGATAGGTTGATGAGTCGTCTCTCACCGGTGAATCCGATCATGTCAAAAAAGGCGAACACTTTGACCCTATGGTATTGTCGGGCACGCACGTCATGGAAGGCTCCGGAAAGATGCTGGTCACCGCCGTCGGTGTCAACTCGCAGGCCGGCATCATCTTCACTCTGCTCGGCGCCGCTGTCGATCAGCAAGAGCAGCACATCAAGAAGATGAAAAAAGGTTATTTATTATTTAGATCGAATACCAAATCTAAATAACTATAATCAATCAATCTTATTTATGTAGATACGTCACCCAAAATATACTATCGTGTTTTGATCAGATTATATTATTTGAAACTACCGTTACTTTGATTAGTGACACGAAGAGTGATTTTTCTGTTTTTATCTTAATTGATAATTCATTGCTCATATGACGTTACGTGTTTGTGAAGAAATTCGATAACAAATTTTGACATATAGTTTATAATTAAATAAACTATCGGTGGCTAAGTTATTTTAAAATAATTGTTTTATTATAAATCTTCTAAATCTTTAAAATCACTTTTCCTACCATCTTCTAAAAAATACAAATAAAATATACCAATTAAAATATCTCTGTATTAGCAAGTATTTGCATGGACAATTATTATCGTAAAATTTCTATCCCCCGTACCCCAGTTTTAATGTTAATTACTAAATGTATATCTAGATTTTTATCTGTGATCTCTCTAAAATGTTTTTGCTTTAAAATTATCTATAGATATTCATAGAATGACGTATTGTATATGTTCTAATACATACTTTTAAAGCAAAGACAATTGCGGTAGCTATTTATATTCGTGTATTCCCTCTAGCTATGTATTATTCATCTATATATGTATATATAAATATTATATTATATATATATATCGACTATAATCATACCTAACCACAGTTCAAAGTTGGATCCGTCGATTATTTATTATTTATGTTAATTCTATTCGTCCATCGCATGATTATATAATATTATTTATCAAGTATTAATTTGTGTATATTTAATTTTTATTTCTATACAGATTTTTATATGATTATGAATTTATATTATATATTTTTTAATTTTTATCTTTACCCCTCTCTTTCCCGACCTGCTGCACGTTTGATGTCTCAACCCCCCAAAAAAACCGTTGCCTTGTTGATGTGTCACCGTCGTGTAAAACTGAAATATTGAATTGGCGTGACTTGTTGCCGCATGCCATCGTTAATGTCAACTGCAAATCTACACAGAGGCTAAAAAGCAGAAGAAGAAGAAGAGCTTGACAGGTAATATGTTTGTACCAAACACAGTTTTGCCATTATCGTTTTATTTTATTAACAATACATTGAATTTTGATTGAGCATTCACCGTTAATATTTTTTCATTTAAAATGAAAAGCCAAAATCTCTTTTGATTGCCGAAATCCGATTCATCTGTAAAGTATTTGCTTCTTGGGCAAATAACATTTTTAAATTATGTAATATTAATCCCAAAAGACTCGGCAATCAAAAGGTTAAGATCAGAATACGCTTTCATGCGGCTAAGTTTGATCTGTTCAGAGATCAAGTTTTTATATTTTATATTTTTAACACTACAGAAATATTGAATAAGCACCATTTTCTTGAATGCTATATTGATCCCATTGCATGTCAGTAATACATTTGAGTTCTTAGATATTTGCTTGTCATTTAATGTTATAAAACTATAATGTTAAATAAAAAAAATAAATAAACAACTCTAATGACTTGAATTTATGTTTTTAACGTTGAATAAGAAATGTTCTCCTGAATATGTAGGGTGGGTCTTTATTTTTTAATTAATCATTGCTTTTTATATATCAATCGAAAAAGTGGTTTAAAAAACAACCATAGTCACAAAAAAATAAAATTTTACACGAAAGAGTAAAAAATATTTTTCTTTATTATATTCCTATTTTAATACCTCAAATAAAATTTTAATATGTAAGAAATATGATACTATAATGCGTTTTGGATTAAATTTTTACCCAATATGTTATTATAATATGTCTTGTCTTTGATTCATAATATCCATAATATTCATTATCTTAACTGTATAGCGAAATCTATTACCATGAATTTTAAGCAACAAAAACTAGTATGGTGAACTTTTGTGTCATGAATTTCTAGATCAATACAACTAATTTCAGCTACCAATATCATGGGTTATGGGTGCTAATATTTTTATATTCTTAATGTTCATTGATTTAAAAAAACTATTGAACCACTTTGAATGTAAACTATTGTATAATATATAAACTTCATGAGCTTGTATTTGAAGTATGGTTGTGTTAATACAATAATACTGAATTGAGAATTTATATAATTTTTTTCTCAACAGAAATCTTGACACGTCACTAATTTTTTAACCGTTACATTTGTCATGTTTGTATTACACCGATTCTTAAATGCTCAGGTGACGAAGAAGCTGGTGTCACCAGTAACAATCATGTGTCACAAGAGGAGGACAATCACGTGTCGGTCGCTCCGGCTTCGGGCGGTGAATCTGGCGGGGGTGGCGGTGAAAGTAGTCACAAAAAAGAAAAATCTGTACTTCAGGCCAAACTGACAAAGCTCGCAATACAAGTAATGTTATTTTACTATAATATATGCATAATCTTTTCTTCTCAACTTACTAATTGATATATTTTTTTATAGATTGGTTACGCTGGTTCTACGATCGCCGTCCTTACTGTGATTATACTCGTCATCCAGTTCTGCGTGAAGACTTTCGTTATAGATCAAAAGCAATGGAAAGCCACTTACGTCGGCTACCTGGTAAAACATCTAATCATTGGTGTCACCGTGCTCGTGGTGGCCGTACCTGAAGGCTTGCCGTTGGCTGTTACGCTCTCTTTAGCCTATTCTGTTAAAGTATTTACCGCTTCATATATTTAATCTGTATTTAATTTATTATTTATTAATGAACATATATTTCTAGAAAATGATGTTGGATAACAATCTGGTGCGACATTTGGATGCCTGCGAAACGATGGGTAACGCAACAGCAATCTGCTCCGATAAGACTGGTACCTTAACCACCAATAGAATGACTGTAGTTCAATCATATATTTGTGAAAAACTATGTAAGGTCACACCGAGATTTACGGATATCCCTTCTTTTGTTGGGGAAACAATTGTACAGGGTATATCGATAAACAGTGCATACACAAGCAGAATTATGGTAATTATATCACAATGTAAAATATTTCCGATCTTCCGATTTGATGAACATATTCCGTTTATAAAATCGACAGCCTGCTGTGGATTCGTCATCAGCGTCTATGCAAGTAGGAAATAAGACAGAGTGCTCGCTGTTGGGATTTGTGACCGCCCTAAACCGCAGCTACCAGGGTGTGCGCGATGACTACCCCGAGGAATCGTTCACTAGGGTGTATACATTTAACTCCGTCCGCAAAAGTATGTCCACTATAATCCCATACAAAGGCGGCTATCGGTTGTTTACCAAAGGTGCCTCAGAAATGGTGTTAAAAAAGTAAGTCTGCTTTATTTTTAATATACATACATATATCTAGTCGATCCTCAAGGGATCCGGTAGAGGTTCGAAAGTGGAATGAAAGAACGATATGGTGTGGCGTTGTTTATTCGCAGCGGCGTCGTGGTAGGACGGGTTAGTGCCAGTCCTCGCCGTACGACGGCCGGCTGCCGGAGAAAGAAGAGCGTTTTGCAGCAAACAGGCTGCTTTATAGGCACGCTTTCGGCCTTGACAATGTTTATGTTGGCCGTAACCCAGTATACAATATACAAACTTAATCCTACAGCTTATATACTAACTTAATCCTACATATATATAAAATCTAGTATTATGCTGTTAACCCTTTAACGCCAGAGACTAATTAGTGAGTCATCTGTTATTTATTTTCATGCATCAGTACCTCTTTCTGAAAATAAATATACAATAATTTTTACAATTTAAAAAAAATATAAATAATTAATTTGTTTGAAAAATTAATAAACATACAATAATTTGTACAATTTAAAAAAAATGGAAATAATTCATTTGTTTTAAAAAAATAATTTGTTTAAAAAATGAATTGACAAGTGAGTCACTAGCGTTTTATTGGTTAAGGGGTGCTGACTTTCGGATTTTGTTGCTGAGTGCTGTGAGTTATTTAGTATCAAGCAGCGATTTCGAATGAGGAAGATTCTTGGTTGTAGCAGACAGTTTCCTATGTAGTCATTTGGGAGTTGGGGAAGCTGAAATGACGCCCCTGATTCTAAACCATAAATTCTTGGGTTATCTCTCAAATAAAATATTAAAAAAACAGTATCCTGAAAATATTTTGTAAAATACGTCATTTTAGTGAAATCGTATCGGAGTACATTTACACTGGTAAATATATAAATTTTTACCAGTGAAAATATAATTTATCTGGCAGGCGCTAATACAAATATATGATTTCAACTTTTCCGTATGTATATATACATTTACAGTGTGTCTAATAAGAATGTGTCCGACATAACTTTTGAACTATTTATTATAAAAAAAAATTACACATATAGCAATTATTATGTACTACGACACTTTTATAACAATACGTCGTCATTTTAATGGCATAATTTATACCAAGTTTACGGCGTACTCTAGAGGCAAAGATCGCCAAATTAAACGAGTCTGTCGAAATAGTTGCTGAATTGCATATGCTTTTTTCCATCAAACTTCTGCTTCATTAATCCCCAGTCATTTTCAATGGGACTCGCATCTAGCGACTGTGATAGCCAGTCTAACGTGATGTTAGATGTCCATGAAGAGTCAAAGTTCCAAATCCTTGTTTTCAAAAACATCCCCAAACATGCACCTTAACCGAGTGTTTAACTGTCCGCTGGAGAAGCCTGCTGGTGGAAGTAGATCAATTTTGGTTTATTGTTATTAGCAGTTGTAAATACAAAAGTGTAAGTACGCCGGGTGATTGGTGATGTGATTTATACTATATAGCTTGAACGAATGGGAGAGATGGCAAACTTAGAACCAATTGTGTTATTGCTTAGCTCCGCTTCCGATACATCCCTTAGTGAAAGTTAAACTTCTAAGGTACCTATTTATGGGTGACCGTCTGATAATTACAAATGATACATATTGTACAATGAGTATTTTTTCTAGAAGTGTATGGCCATTATTGCAACCCGTACTCAATGTTTTATTTTGCAGATGTGCTTTTATTTATGGACATGACGGCCATTTGGAGAAATTCACAAGGGACATGCAAGAACGCCTTCTCCATCAAGTGATTGAACCCATGGCTTGTGATGGTCTGCGAACTATTTCAGTTGCATTTAGAGATTTTGTACCAGGGAAAGCTGAAATCAATCAAGTAATTATTTAATATTAAAACTTATTATCATAATGTTATATAATATATAATTCTTCATCAATAGGTACACATTGACTCTGAACCCAACTGGGACGATGAAGAAAACATTGTTAATAACCTAACGTGTCTGTGCGTCGTCGGAATTGAAGATCCAGTTCGACCAGAAGTGAGTCTCTATCGATGTATATATGTTACGGAAATTGATGAGATTTTAAACGCATATTTTTATAGGTACCTGATGCTATAAGGAAATGTCAGAAAGCTGGAATAACAGTGAGAATGGTAACGGGCGACAACGTCAACACTGCTCGTTCGATCGCCACTAAATGCGGAATAATCAAACCTACCGACGACTTCATAATCATCGAAGGAAAGGAATTCAACAGGCGAATCAGAGACGCTAATGGAACCGTAAGTTTAATAATTATAAATTTAGATTTGCTGAATCGTATGAGATGTTTATTTGAATAAATGTGCATAGGTACAACAACATTTACTGGATAAAGTATGGCCGAAGTTAAGGGTATTGGCTAGATCGTCTCCCACTGATAAATATACGCTCGTAAAAGGCATGATTGATTCAAAGCTTTTCGATACACGTGAGGTAGTCGCCGTAACTGGCGACGGCACCAACGACGGTCCGGCTCTCAAAAAAGCCGATGTCGGATTCGCTATGGTAATATCTGACTATATATTTATAAGGTAATTTGAAGATTTTTTTAAAGCAAGTGTCTTTTTTTTCTTTATAGGGTATCGCTGGTACTGATGTCGCCAAAGAAGCGTCCGACATTATCCTAACGGACGACAACTTCTCGTCGATTGTAAAAGCCGTCATGTGGGGTCGTAACGTGTATGATTCGATTGCCAAATTTCTTCAGTTTCAACTGACTGTGAACGTTGTGGCTGTCATTGTTGCCTTCATCGGTGCTTGCGCCATCCAAGACAGTCCTCTAAAGGTAATTTGGTTTTTATTAACAATTTGTAAATTAATAGATGTGTTGCTATTTATTTATTTTATTATCGTAGGCGGTGCAAATGTTGTGGGTGAATCTTATTATGGATACCTTAGCGTCGTTGGCTCTAGCCACCGAAATGCCAACTCCTGACCTTCTTTTACGAAAGCCTTATGGTCGGACCAAACCTCTTATAAGTCGTACCATGATGAAGAATATTCTAGGACAAGCCGTTTATCAGTTAATCGTAATATTTACGTTATTGTTTATCGGTGAGTATTTTTTTTATCGATACGCAATATAAACTCAATGATTCTCATTACAATATAATTTCATTATTTCAGGCGACGTATTACTGGACATTCCTTCAGGGCGCGGTCAACAACTAAACGCCGAACCCACACAACACTTCACTGTTATTTTCAACACGTTTGTAATGATGACGATATTCAACGAGTTCAATGCTCGAAAGATTCACGGTCAGAGAAATGTGTTCCAAGGTATATTTACTAATCCCATATTTTATTCTATATGGATTGGAACCGGCGTGTCACAGGTGAGTTTCATTTTTGCGGTATTCCAATCGATACGTGTAGATGTGAATCTGAACTTTCATTATTCGTAGATCGTTATTGTTCAATACGGTAAAATGGCCTTTAGCACAAAAGGATTGTCGCTAGAGCAATGGCTCTGGTGCCTGTTTTTCGGCATCGGAACGCTCATATGGGGACAGATTGTCACGTCGATTCCCACCAGAAAGATACCCAAGAAATTATCGTGAGTATTATTTATCTCTGATAAGATTAAATTTCTCTATGTCGGAATAGAGATGACTGATTATTGAAGACTTGACTTATTAATTATAAACATTATTTTTTTGTAATAAATTATAAAAAATATAAAACGTAGATTTATTTTTTAAAAAAAACACCAATAAATACAAATTTCCTTAAATTTTTTTTTACAAAATAAAGGTAATTTATGCATTTTATTTGACATGAAATTTAATATTTTATTACTTAACACTTTCGTTGCCGCGACTAAATATTGATATAGTAGATATTAAAAAATATAATTTTTACTCTGAAGCAAATACTCTAATAACTGAATATTTTTGCAATGATTATGTTAAATAAAATTATATCTGATTTCGGAAACCAAAGGGTTAATCATTCACTCGAGTACACTTTTGAATGTGCGTCGTTTATTTTTGTGATAGATGGGGTCGCGGTCAGCCTGACGAGTACACAGAAGCTATTCACCTCGGCGACGAGAAGTTCGATCCAGACTCCGATAAGAAACCGCGCGCCGGTCAGATATTGTGGATTCGCGGCCTCACTCGCTTGCAGACACAGGTACACATATCCTTGCCATGTCCGAATCCTAATCGTCCATGTGTTTATCTATATATCTACGACTGTTATAACTCTGTCTTCTCTCTCTATCTATCTATCTCTCTGTCTATCCTAACTAACTGTTTCTGATTTTCTAATCAGATTTATCACGATTACATTTATGCACCTTATGTTTCTTTTACGACCATTCTCGCATTTATCGGCGACTTTGAGCCCAAAAACGACGGTTTAAAGTCGTCAATTTTTCTCTTTACTTTTTCAAAAAGATACAATGTCATATGCAATTATTGCAATATTTTTAAAATATTTCGTCACACACATGAATCGTTATGTTATAAATAATAATACACACCGACGTAAATGCTGATGTTATTTGACACATTTGTAACAATGATTGAATAATTATTAACATCAACAATTACGGATTAGGTTTCGCTTATGTTATTAAAATTAAATAAAGCACTTACACAATCATACAAACACAAACACTTTTTCAAAATTTATACATTGATTTTTTATTAACATGTATAGACATTCTAAAAAAAATTGGCATTGTGACAGTAACATTTACATTCTCATATTCAGTTTATCCCTATTTTTTATTCCCTTTTTTATTTATTATTGTGTTTTATGAGTTTAAATAAGTTTTAAATAAATCATTATAACAAATTTATTTAAAGCTTATTTTCTTTATTAACCATTTTTTTATTGTAGTATCTAATATTATTTATGTTTCAGTTTTTTTTTTTTTAGAAGGATTTTATTTATATTTATTTGTTGTATTTTTTAAAAATTCACACTATTTATAAATTATCACACTGTGTATATAATTTAAATGTTAATGTAAATTTTTGTACATAATATGCATATGACTAACTTGTGTGTTATTAATATATTTAAAAAAAACTATTTATAGTCGTATTAACAAAATAATCTAATTACTAAATATTGTGGATTTTTAAAATAATTTATTTTCAAAGGTAAAGTTATGTATTTATTAATAAATCAATGCGAAAAAATACGTAACTTTACCCAATTTATTTTATAATTTATCTAATTGCATTTTGTTCCTGTTTTAATTTACCGAACATAATGTTTTTCTAGTGTTTATTATATATGTTTTGGTTGAATAATTTTGCTTGTTCTGCTCCTGCCCCCTGCCAGCATTTGATCAAAAGTATTTTTGTTTGGTTTTTATTTACTACATCCCCCATCGTTACTTAATTATCATCAATATAAAATCGATACTGTATTTATACTTTTGTGTGTTGTGTTTTTTTTTTTGTATTAATTATTTATTTCCGTTCATCTATGTGATAATTTCTCACATACGCATCATAGACAATCTAAAAAATATTAAACATGAGTTCTATATCTACACATATTCATAAAAAACATGATACATAAATTAAATATCTTATCTATAGTCTCGCATGGTATTTATATGATTTTTCCGTTTTGTTCTTCATTGTTGGTTTTAAATATTCATTAATGTGAGGAATATAATATAATATATTTCTCATCGTACTAACGATGGCTTAATATAATTACGCGTACGTACGTAAACTGCATACGGAACGATGTAGTGATTATTATTTTTATCAACTCCGTTTGACTAATATTTTAACTGTCAGTTTTTTTGCATTTTAATAATAACAACACTCCTGGTTATAATATAAATTGCGATATCGACATATACCCATATATAACATGTGAATGGAAACCTAAACAGTTTTTAAAATATCTAAACGATGAATGAGCGAAGGATGTTACCATAAAACGTTACTATATTATGGAAAAGTTTATTATTTTTAATTTAAAAAAATATTTCGAGTACACATATATACAGTAGGCTAAGCTACGGTTCATCTACGTATATACTCATCAGTCCCATCTTCACCAGAATTATACACACTTTTACACTCACCTGCAAAATTTATTATAACAATTTTTAAATACAATGATATTTTTATGATGGCTGAATATATTTAACTGATTTTCAATGACGAATTTGACATTTCCCGTGTCTTCACTTTAAAGTTGTATATATAAATATTTTAGATCGACTCTTATTGTTTGTAGTGGTTCTTATTTTATTTCATTTTTATTTTAATGAAGCTTTGATGTGTTGTGTCGTTCAGTAAACAATACAAAAAAGTTTTGTCTGCCAGTAGTAGTGTATATGACTATTTTATGTGTATGTGTAATCACTGTTATTTTGTGAATCGTACGACTTTATATATATACATATATAATATATATATGAATGGTGAAAGTTCCGTATATGACATTTCTATAATTAAAAATTGAATCTAAAATATGTCTTTATACTAAACTTTTACTTTAGTTTATGATATAGTATTAAAATATACTCTTTACTATATAGTTACTATCGATATGTAATTAATAGCTTTATATTGAATAATATATAATCGAATAGGATTTTAATTTTTATTTTTAAATACTTTTTTTTACGTATAGACAAACTTTATAAATGTTTATGTATAGTCAATTTAAGCGTATGATGAAATTGATGTATGTATCTGTTGGGGGCGCAGCCGACGCGGTTCATTCTGGAGACGGAGGTGTAGGGGGCGCCAGGGGGTGGCTGCCTATGCGGTGTGCACCCCACGGTACAGCACTATTACATCATCCCTATTCCTATTGTCCTAATATCCTTCCTTGACTCGTTGACGTTAACGTGACACGCTAGTCTTCTACTCCTACGTACTTCAAATGCACACTTCAATACAGGATAGAACAAATTCTTAATATATATATTCATACGTACATAATGAACGTTTTATATTCATTATATGCGTGAATAACTTGACAACTCGATTATGAAATTTTAAATTATTCTGTTTTTTAACTGTAATGTACGTGCCATTTTATTGTATGAATATTTTTATAAATATGTTAAATGAAATAAAGTATTTCTCAGCGATACACCTACACATTAAATTGATTAAAGGAATATATAAATATTATATCAATTCACTAATACAGTCAAACGTATGAGTGCTGCCAGTCTTTTTGCTTCATACAGGAGTGATTTCCGCATACAGAGATTTTCAATATTCAATTTTCTACCTTAAATTTCTGAATTTATACAGAATAATTCCGATGTCCAATGTTTTTATTCGTTCACAATAATTGTTTCGACTTTGACTAATATTATAATAATTATTTTGTAATAATATTTTGACATGTACACTGAGTGTACATCACCGGTAAAGATAAGTTAAGATTAAACCAAAACTATTAATTAAATTATAAAAATTAATTTATGCAATTATTTAATTTCAATTATTAATAAATTAGTATTTTGAATTAAATAATTTAATAATCATTAAATACTACAAATTTATTTTAACAAAATAGTAAATTAAATTATTTTAAATTTAAAATCACATTACGTAAAAAACATCAAAATATTTTTGACTTGTCAAGTTATTCACGCCCACAACGAATATACATATATTTTATTTCTGTGCTTATGATTCAAACAGATCATTATTATATTATGTATTTAATTTTTGTATTGAACGTTCGATTTGATTAATTTTTTAATGTGTTCATCCCTGATCCTAGTTTTGAATTGTTTTTGATTTGAATGAGTTAATCCACCGAACAGTGCGATTATTTCTAGCGTTTGCACTCAGTTGCACCTGTCTTAGTAAACCGACGATCCTTAACCATCACATATCCTTTATTAATCGTCTGCCTCGTCCTTTATATTTATACCGCGTTGTTGTCAGGTTTGGTATCATTTATTTCACACTGCAATTTTTCAGACCGTCTATGTGTATTTTTTTTAAATTTTTATTTACCAATCAAAATCGAGCACCTTTTTTCATGCAACAAGAAAATAAATTCGGTCTGAGATCTTGTAATAATTTCAAATTTAACAACCTTTGTCCCATATATATATAAATATATATATATATACACACCTGTACTTTTGTATGCCTCGCATTGTTAATAGTACCTCCCTAATGGCAATGCCCCCTCCCTCGTCTTTTTTTACCATCTAGTTCTCATGCTAGATACGCTTGTGTTCTATGATACCTTCGATCGGCACTTCTTCATTAGCTGTTATGTGTCCTTGATTTGAGCTCGTGTAGCCTGAACACACCTTTAATCCCCTCTTATTTTTATATATATACATATGTGATCAAAATCATTTTAATTAAACAATGTGATATAATTACCATTCATATGTAAATGTCCTCATATTAAAGAAAAATTATTAACAATTAATATGGGGACACGATTAAAATTATAGAATAATACCTAATTATTTTTAAGAACATGTTCAATACGATAGATTATGGTATTATTTTTAAAATGTTAAATGTTGGCTGGGTTTTTATTTTTTGAAATTTTTTGAAAAGGAATGATTCGTTTAAATACCATTCATGATGACATCACATGACATATTGAATTTATATATTGGTTTAAAATTTAAATATACATACATTTCAAGACGACAGTTTGTATATCGTTTGATTTATATTTTAGAAAAACGCTTGCTATTTTAGATCTATACGAAACGATAGTCTTGATCGAGTATACACGAATTAGCTTCATTTAGAAAGTTGTACGTAGTTTTTAATCTAGTTGAACTTTAAAAATACACCATAGTTATGTAAAACGTTTTTCAATGTACTTGTGTTATATTATTTTTTTTGACTTGGTAGTGATTTTTTTTAGATCTTTGTTGTATTCATTCTTTTGATAAGGTGTGTTTGCATGCGTTTCACTAGCAAATGATTGAATTTTGATCGTTTTTAGATATCAACAAATTATTTTATATTTTTTAAATCAAGAAAAAGTAATTTTTTTTCTATTATGATCAATGATAAGAACGGCAATTTATTTTATTTATGTAAATAAAATATGTGTCATGTTGTATTTTTTTCTAATTGATCCAGATATGCTATTAAGAACATTTTATCTGTAACGGAATATTTCTTTATTTAACACTTATTAACAGGCAAATATCTAAACTCAAATAAATTGACGCGCAATCGAATTAATATAGCATTCACGAAAAATGTGCTCATTCAATATAACTGTAGTCTTAGACAAATTAAAACTTGCTCTCTGAATAGTTTAAACTTAGCCGTCGAGTTTTTAAGCCCGTTGATTGCTAAGCTTTTTGGGATTACCATCTAAAAATCGATTTACATATTCGGAAAAATATTATTTGCCCCTAAAGCAAATAACCTACAGTTTATTAAAGGTGTATGTGTTTCTTTATTCAATGATGATGTCAAATCTGATAATTTTCGCCACAGTTGCAAAACTAATATATCGGATTTTGGCAATCAAATAGTTAAAAAAGTTTGTTGGTCTATTTTGTGTGTCCTAAGTTTGATTCCCCATAATAGAATATTTTTTTTATTATACACAATGTCGTTGTGTATGATCATAAAGACCCCAAAAATTCTGTTTTGTTCGATATACATTTTTTTTAAATATTTGGAAACTACCAAAAAATTTCTGATTTTTTAGTCTTGAGTATTGTTACTTAATAATTTTTTTTTTTTATGTTATTATTAGTACATCTGGACATCTTAGATAAATTATGACCTACGCTATTTTTAAAATATGTACCGTAACTGTTCATATCATAAAAAAATTTATGAAATAGTAAATGATTAAATTTTGATTGTTTTTGAATAACAAGAAATCATTATATATTTTTTTAAAGACATAAAGTAGTTATTTTAAAATATAAACACATATGATCGATCATGAAAACGGCAATTTATTTTTTCTATTGGATTCAGATGTGTTAAAGAACAACATATTATATATAACGGTATATTTTTTTATAAGTCACTTTTGGTCACAACATAATAAATTTTACACTATTAACTCTTTACTTGCCGAAATCTGATACATCGGCTTTTATATGCTTAAACATAATTAGATCATCTCTGAATTTCTAAATCGAATACATTTTAATAAGCTGTAAATAAAATTTTATACTATTCCCAATAAGCTCAGCAGCCAAAGGATTAAGTTAGTAGTATCAGCGAGATACTTTAGAGACGGCAATATATTTTAAAAATCTCTGATTTACAAACTTACGCCTGTCTGAGTATTGTTAATTTTTTTTGTATTTAGAATTATTAGTACATCTTGATATCTTAGATAAATTATGATCTACGATATTTTTAAATTATGTGCAGTAACCGTTCATATCATAAAAAAAATAATGTTATGAAATAGTAAATGATTTAATTTTTAATATTGAGAAATCATTAGTATATATTTTTTAAATGACATAAAGTAGTTATTTTAAAAAATAAACACTTATGATCGATCATGAAAATGGCAATTTGTTTTTTCTATTGGATCCAGATGTGCTAAAGAACAACATATATATAACGGCATATTTTTTTAAAAGACACTATTGGTCACAACATGATAAATTTTATACTACATATTAACCCTTTAATTGCCGAAATCTGATACATCGGCTTTTATATACTTAGACAAAATTGCCAAATCTGATTAGATCATCTCTGTATTTCTGAATCGGATACATTTTAATAGGCTGTAAATAACATTTTATACTATGTAATATTTAGATACTATTAAGTTAGTAGTATCAGTGAGATACTTTAGAGACTGCAATATATTTAAAAACTACTAAAAAATCTCTGATTTACAAACTTACGCCTGTCTGAGTATAGTTAATATTTTTATTGTATTTAGAATTATTAGTACATCTGGATATCTTAGATAAAATATGATCGATAATATTTTTAAAGTATGCGTGGTTCATATTGTAAAAAAATAATGTTTTATATTTTACGTTATTATTGTCTTTGCCTCAGTGATATTTTTTATGAATATATAATT
Source organism: Plectrocnemia conspersa (assembly GCF_051122295.1). Classification (NCBI taxonomy): domain Eukaryota; kingdom Metazoa; phylum Arthropoda; class Insecta; order Trichoptera; family Polycentropodidae; genus Plectrocnemia; species Plectrocnemia conspersa. The sequence goes on along the minus strand of NW_028277172.1, from coordinate 909,621 downwards.
CTGTTTATCCGAATCATTTCGTTAAAAAAGTAAAGGTTTCCGTTCACTATCGTATTTTAACATTTATGATATACGATTTTTGATCCATTTATTATATATATAATACAATAGTACATTTCATTAATGAATATTTTTAAGCAATAACGTTTTTTGTTCGCTCGATGAAAAGATTGCAATATACTTATAAGTTTTTTATATGTATATTATCGATGACACATTAGTTTCTACCTATCTTGTATCTATTATCTGCGAAATGCAAACGAGTTTGTCTCTTTCCCAATTCTTCAACATTTCGCCTTCTTCTCATTCGTCACGATGGTTCTCTCTACTTCGTGATTTATGATCAATTTTGTTACTATGCAATACTTCGGGCACATATTTTCTATTTTGTTTATTTAGTTTTGTAAACTTATAAAATGTATACGATGCACTCTTCGATAGCGTGTTTTGCTAACGCTTCTTCTTTATGTCATGCTATGTTTCTCTTCTCTTCCGCGATGAATTCAGTCAACATTTGTACTCGTGCAAACTTGTAAATCTTTTTCCGTTTCCGTATCCGATTGTATGATTTACTATTGTCGAATATGACTTTCTTGGTTTGATCGATGCGATCGACCAGAAAAGTCCACTCGACGTTAAATTCATTTAATAGATTTATCGAATCTGAATATTAGCGATTCGACTTATGAATAGAGAGCGGCAAAAGTCATGTTTATCATTTTGGTGATGGTATTTTTTGTTAAGATATTCGTTACTAATAATTGCTTTTTACTTTTTAAAATATCTCGCTCATCAGTAGAATCGAAAAAATTACCGATCAGGGTTGCCAGAGATATCTACTTATATATTTTCCTTATTCCGTTACAGTCAGCGTCTGCGTCTGTCTACCCGCCGATTGGCAACATAAATCAAACGAACGATCTAATGTAACCGTACGGTTTCTATCGAAAGACCTTTACGATGTTACTTTTTTTATTTATTTTACCATACAATGTTAAGACTTTATGCCACTCTCTACTAACGTCGTTGAAATGGAGCAATATATATGAATCATAACGTTTTTTTCATAATGAAGTATCAAGATTGTCTATCATATAGAATACAAATATATCGGTCATTGATGAAAGTTAAGTCAGTAATAAAATGGAACGGTGGCAGTGGGGCTAGAAAAGAACAAGTCAAATCGGAGCCGTAGACACAGAGACGGCTCCTACAATCCTCGTGTGTTGGTGTGTGTTTACGTTACAGTTGCGCGTGGTGCGCGCATTCAAATCAACACTGGAGGATCTGGAGGAAAGGCTCAGCGTGCACAGTTCGCACAGTATGCCCGGCATGAAGCTGCGCCCCGGCCGCTTTCCCGCCGACATCGCGTACATTGACGCCGACGATACGCCGCCATCCAAGTCGTCGAGGTTCCTCGCGCCTCCGAAGCGCGGACGCCACCCCGGTTCCGTAGAAACGCCCATATAATCACCACCCAGTGTTGTAGAGCTTGCGCTAGCAAGCTTTGTCTTTTGTAATATTTATTTTTAATACGCAAAGATGAACGGCGAATATGTTCTGTTTACGGTTCCTCTTTGACGTATAATTGTAAATATTTACGTGGGTGAGTACAGCACACTTAATGGTTTATGTACGTGATTGTTAAATTAATACTTTATAATAAAAAATAGTCATTATTATTGAAGGTAAAGTCGTGTTTACAAAAAGGTGAGACACAATGTACTTTTTGATTTGTACTATTAATGAAATTTGAACTTTTAGTTATACAATTATTGCTTAAGAAAGAGTTAAAATTTATCAAAAAGGCAACGTTTGTTGCTTTTTTTTATTGATTTAAAAAAAAACTTACGTGCATTACATTTTACACACAATTAGTAATAATTTAAAAGTACTATGTTCCATCTGTATTATATATATATATATATTTTCAATTGAAAACTTATTTGATAATCTTAAATTTTTGGATTAAATTCATAGCTATAAAATTATTATCGAATTGTAAATATGTTATTGAAAAAAATGGTTGTTGTACTCACTAATGTTTGTAAGTGTTGTTATATTTATTAATTTTCACTGATGGCTTGTCACAAATGCCAAACATTAAAAAATACGAGTGAATCTCAAGAGTTGAAACAATTAGTTACTTAACCGTTCTTTACATATTGTTGCTAAGAAGCCGAAACTGTATATTTTTTTAATGAAAATATATGATTTAACAGCGATCGGTATAATAATGTTAAAACTATAAAATATATAATTGATTTTTGAATCTCTTTATCGCCCTTCAAACTTTGGACCAAAGACGTTCTACTTAAAGAGATTTTATCATATTAAAAATTAATGTATTACTATATTAGAAAAAAATATTAATAATTATATAATGCACACTTGAACTTGTGATACAATTAATCGTAAATTTATTCTATTCTATACTTTTTATAAGATCTATTGATTGTTTGAAATCTATTTTCCTATCTATCTATCTATCTATATTTTGAATATAAAAAAATTTTGAACGTTTACTCTTGAAGAATTTATCGTCAATTTGCCTTACTCAAAATCTGTATTTTTGAAACATTGTTATATATATATATATTATTACATTATAATATTTTTTAACTAATACTTAAGAAAACCATGTGAAAAGTTGACTGAAGTGTTTAAATTATTCATATGATGTTGACTTAAAAAAATGGCGAGCATACAAGATGAAATCATTTATAATATATAGTTGTTTTTATTTAAATTGATCGTATTAGTATGTCTTAAAAAAATGCATGTATGTATATACATACTTTTGTGTTATTTTAATAGAAGATATTCAAAGGAAATTGTTTTTTCTATGAAATCGTATCCGTTGTTATGTTCTTAATTCATGTAACGGATCAGGGTAAGTTCAATTTATTACATAGTACGTAACATTAGTCTCTTTAACTTATAAATTTATTATTAATATATACAATAATATTCAATACACCTTTATTCTATATAAAACTATTTACACGCTACTTTCTAATTATTTTATTTTTTATATATTTATAATAGCACCGTTTAATTAACATAAAATGTAATATTTATTATATTCTTAATGGGAACAAATTTTACTGTATATATTATATACATATGAATGTATATCGGTTAGTCTTATATGCACACTATTGCGCTACGTTATGCACACGATCAGTCAATTTTAACAATTGGGTCTGTATCGGTATAAAACCCTTACCGTCTTCGATGTACGTAAATTATCGTTATATAAGATTTCGCCATCATAAAAAAATGTAACATGTTCTCTTTTTTTTTTGTTCTATTATAAATATTGATAATGTTAGTCTTCCATAATGTAGTAATGCCGTAGTATTCTTCTTTGAATTAAAAACGTATTGAAATTCAATCAGTCGAAATGCATGGGTGATAAAAATAACATAAAAAGCATGTCGATATATAAAGGAAGATTTCACACAGCTTTTCTTTTTTTTCTTTTTTTTTGTATTAATCCCCTATTAAGTATTTTGATCACTGACTGCCACACACATCTTATGATTATTATTTTTTTATTTTGGTTCAATTAATGTACGTTGATTGATACGTTTCATTTTAATTATTTTTTAAATGTACTTAAATTTGCTTGTATTTATATAATGTGTAATAATAATACTAATTATTTTGAGAAAGATGCATTTGGTTGTCTTTGATTGAGTATTAAATTTAGTTACTTTTATTTGTATGTTGTTATAATATTTTACTGTTTTTATATTGTTTTTTTTTTTTAGTTTTATGTTATTATTATTAAAAAAAAAACACATTAATTGCAAAGTGATAAACTTAAACATTAATATTATTATACATGTTCAATAAATAATAATTAATAAAAAAAAATCAAATGCATAAAATAATAAAACGCCCTAACAAAATTAATATCATTTTTTTTTATTTTTCATCATCCAACTTTAAAACGAATCCAAAAATAAACCTACATAAATTAAGTTGTCTGTAAAACAATGGCTAAATATTGTTATCATTCAAATAAGCCATCATTTCCGAACAACTTAATATATTTGTAAATAATAAATTGTTATTGTTTATTATCATTATGTTATTAGGAGTTTTGACGCTGCACATTATAACGACGTTACAGTGTCTTTCAATACACAATTAGCGAGTAACATGTTAATAAACTATTTTAAAACAACATTGACTATATGTATATTTTTTCAATCATACACATACACACAAACATCATACAAATTTCATGCAAAATTTAGTTTTAGTCGTATAAATTATTATATTATATCAACAGGTATGTATCTATCGTCAAATTGTTATGTATAGGTTAGATAATCACAGCTTTTTGAGTTATTGTTTAAATTATTTAAAACATCTCACATGAAAGTGACGTTTGGTTATAATGTTTGAGAGATCAAGGATTGTGCGTTTGTTGCTATTAAAACGAGGACGTGTCAATAATTGTCTGTTCTAATATCTTTTCGGTTTTTTATTGTAAAATTTCTGATCGAACGGTCAGTTTTGTACACTAAAAGAATGATCGTTCAATATAAATGATTTAGGGTTTACAAAACAAAGGCAGCAATTCTTCATTTTCATCAACCGTTCAATACAAAATAAGCTATGAAACAGTTAATGCCTTGTTTTAAATGTATACTATAAACTAGAGCTTTCTCTTTCACTTGTATTGTCTAAGGAAATAAAAAATAGACGGGTGTGAGTCAAATTAAAAATATAGTTTTCAATAAATCTCATCTAAATTCTTGTCTTTTTAACTCTGATCTTCCGAATTGTCTATCAATAAAATCGAGCTTTCAGATTTAAAATATGGCTTTGTTAAATTGAAGCTGGGATTTCAAATCAAACGCATATTTGATCTACTCTAAACTTATTCGTTCCCTTATCTATGAAAATATACTAAAGTTATATTTCAAATATTAAGTATAATAGACCGATTGCAGTGTTATCAGCGCTGGCTCAATTATTTGAACAGATGTACTTACGATCACTGTCAGCAAATATTGGTAGACCAACATGTCCACAACTTCATCCCACACAATTTTTATCCTTCTCGGTGATGGTGATACGAGAGCTTAAGTGATTTTGATAAAGCCTTTGACATGATTTGTATTGCATTTAATCATTTAAGGACCGCCGTCAAATTATTAGTTATGGTTGTTACCTGCAGTGTTCCAACCTGGGCCCAACCTTTTTATCATTCATAAACGACATAGACACGGCCGTTAAACCTTTTGCTTCATGCTGATGATTTCAACGTATTCAAAAGCGTCCAAGTCTTTGCAGACTAATCTGGATTATTTAAGGAGACAGTCACAGCTAACAACTACTTACTTTTTAGCACCGGAAAGTGTTGGTTTCTTGGATTAAAATTAACTGGCTGGAGAGATTTCCAATAAAGATCTCGTAATTAATGAAAATTTTCTCTAAATTTCAATAATATTTGTAGCAAATCTTTTTTATTAAACAGGAACGCGTTTCATTCTGCTAATCACTTTACTCCGTAGGGTATTAAACAATCTCACTATTCTCGATAATTTTTAGTTTTGTGTTCCGGTACATCTTTTCGTAATGTATTCAATGTGCATTTTCATGCTGGTTTCTGCTGGGACATCTGCACTTATCAATTCACATATGGTGGAAGTTACCCAGCTTCTTAATACGCTGTCATTGTGCATTGATTTGTTCAATATCAACTAAGAGGAGCTGTTTTGATTCCTATTAGTTAATTTTAGTATTTCATAATCAATATTTTATTATGTTTTATATTTATGACCATTGTAATTTAATAAATAAATCAATAAATATTTCGGCTGAGTGCGCAGTGTTGATTCTCATCTCTCTATCTGTCCGTACTTCAGGATTTTGTTAAGTCCACTCGTATATTTTCTGGTGTGGCAGATATGCATCAACATTGTGAACTTTCACTCGTCATTAAATTTCAACGGATTTTACCCTTTTATTACTCAAAAAATAAATGACGGCACTGATGCATGTAGCAAATGCAGCAGCTATTTTAAGCTACTACGGTTCTTCCATATTACATACTCCTACAAACTGTTTACCACTTTTAAAATTTTCATTTGGCTCACTCTCGTATAACCGGAAACAAAAATGCTTCTTAGTCTTCAATGTAAATCTAATAATATAGGTTGGACGTTCATCGTTTTCTTCTGTATTTGTTCATATACTCGGAGACATATTTCAATCTATGAACGATGCAATATATCAGATTTTAAATTTTATATTTATATAGACAATGCGAAAAGAGATTGCGGCTGTTGCTACAGAATCCATAGCCTTTTTAATATAGTATTTATTCATTCATGTAAACTTAGTTTAACCGAGTAAACATATTAAAGATATATATTGAATCGAACGGATTGGATCTCTAAACTAAAACCTTTTTGGACTCCACTTCAAAATTGTACATAGGGAGAATGCTACCGATGCTTTTATAACCTCGTCTTACAACAGTGACGAAAAGATATAAGAACCGATTGAGACACGTAGGCGAACGAATGTGGTCGGACGTGCAAAACATGCGGCGGCGAAGCGAGTTTGCTGAATTGGTATTAATTTTTGCAGCAAAATGCGGAGATGGTGATGGGTCGGCGTTTGCTCTTAAACAATTTCTTGGCGGAACACCACCGCCGCATCAGCGTGCAGTCGCCTACGACGAGCGCTCTCGCTATAGCGACTAGTGCGCTAGCGCCCCGCGCGCCCACTGCTCCTGACACTAATTAGCTGTGATGACACTACTGAACGATACACTTAAAAATCTCGATAACCTCATATATTAAAACACTATTCCGTCACTAACGCCGCGATATGACCGCTGGTAAACCGTCGTCGGGTTTCTTTATAACAATAATAAACGCCATCTGATCTTTATAATAAACTATGCCGCCATGCTTATGTTGTATATACAAATATACATATATAAGAGGCTTATACGTGTGGGTTTAAAAGATGATTTTCCGATTTGTTTTATTGTAATGGGAGAGTGTGATTAAAACACCGTTGAATTCCTTCCTTATGTGATAACGTAGATCTGATTTTTTAGCCCATTTTTAGTGATTCATTGTTACTCGATGGATATCTTAATAGAAATGGTCTTAAAATCTCATTAGTCCGCTGCAAAGCCTGTGCCTTTTACTAGCATTGATAAAAAATGCTTAATATAATACAAAGACTATAAACTTTTATATATTTTATTTTTGAATGTCATTTTTCAGGGTATATCTGAAAGGCTTGGAATTAAACCTTGTTTTTCTATAGCATAAACGTTTGAAAAATGCATTTTACAAGAAAAAGGTTTATTAAAAAATGAACAGATTTTTACACAAATTAACTAAAAATTTTGTCTTTGGTTAATAATGAGAAAATTTGATTTTTTAATATCAGATTATTATCTTTTAAGATTGAAATTAATGAAAGTGTTCAGCAACAAAATAATTTAAAAATGTTTTTTTTTAATTGGTTTAATGTCCAGACTTATTTGGGGTAAATGAATTCATTTTAAATTGTTTTAGCCCCTCCCCCCCCCACACACACACACACTTTATCAAGTAAAATCCAATATCATCTTACATTTTGAATATTTAGGAGAGCCACTTTAGTATTATTTTAGATTTTTTTTATGGAAAAAAATATTTTGGCTGAATGCGCCACATCATGGACTATGAAATGTGCTGATCTATAACTTATCTCCAGAGTTTATCTGTCACATTTATGGCGGTCCTTTTATATCTGTCTTTTGCGATTTATTATTTATATTCTGATTTAATTTCAATTAATAACACTGACATGGTTGCCAGTTTGTAGAATGCTGTTTTTTTTTGCATACATCTTCGTTTAGTTGTAGTGGTACTCAAAAATGTTAAAAAATGCATCACTACATTATTAAAATGTATACATGAAGCTATATTAACCCATATCTTAGGAACGACCAAAGTCATTCATTTTTCAAAGATTATGCTTCAGATATTATAAAAGAATTATTAAATTATAATAGAACAGAATATGTATGTTATTCTAAGGAAGACTAATTAACGGTGTTTTATTTGTAATATCCTAAAACAAACGTTAAACAAACCGGAGACTATCTCTTGATCCACTCTGTATATTATATAAAATAATTTTATAATCCTGCACGTAACGTGATAGAAAAACACCCTATTCTATGATATATGACTTTATATGTATAATCCTTTCGTTGTTTGTACAACGGTAGTTAAATATCTACGGTACGATATAGATTAGGCATTAAAAAAGTTATAAAGTGCACTTTTTATTAAAAAAACCATATAGTATGTATATACACTATACATATACCTATTTATCCTAAGCGTTGACATTGTATCTCTTAGTTGATTAGTTGTGCACCATTTTTTTCCAAATTCCTCTTAGTATACATATATTATATACTATTAAAATTCTAATATATTATAAGTCTAATTTGAAACAATTCATTCCGTCAAAAACTCTCCAAAGACTCAAAAATCAGTTGTATTAAATAAAAACTATATATAACATAATCAAATCTAAAACATATCGCATACGTGTAATATTTTAAATAGTGAAAGTTTGCAAATTCTTAGATTCCTCATCGCTTCATGTCTTGTTTTCGTTTCTTGTCTCGTTTTGTTTTTCGATTCGATTTTCGTTTTACAGATCTGTCTTAATTATTGTGATTCGTTAAATTTGCTTGCGTAATAGTAGTAGTTATACGTATATATAATTATATACATTTACAAATCAAATTTTTGATATGAACATTTATGCCAAGTTGAGCTTAGTGTTATGTTATGTTTGGTGCTAAATGTGACTGTAATATTTTTTATATATTATAAATTCCGACATTCCCAAAAAATATTCCCCAATATAAATTTTTCTATTATATACATATTTTTAGAAGATGAAATAATAACATTAATATATATACATGAATAATGTTATTGATTACTATTATTATTATATATTTATGTGTGTTATTCGTTCGAAAGTATATGTGAAAACTATAATATATAGGAAATATATACCATAAAATATTATAAATTATAATTCTAAATATTTGATTAAAAATAAATCGCTTTGTGTAATATACAAATAAAAAAAAGTTAATTAAAAAATAATAGTTTTAAAAGTGCGTTTAAATAAACGTTAATTGCTGTTTAATAATATTCCTAAAAATAAAGTAATAAATAATTAAACAAAAAAAAACTAAAATATCCACTAATTAAAATGTTCACGTTTTTTATTTTTGTTCAAATTGCTTTGCATAGCTTCGAATACAAGTGCAAATTCAATAAATACAAGTGTAAACGTTACACTGAATTTATGAAATTGCCTAATTTGTGAAATTGATTTATGCCATTTATTTATTTATTTATTCACTCATAGATTCATCATACATTTTATTTACTATTTTACATATTAGGCAATTTCATAGATTCTGCATAACATACACATTTAAAAAAATATAACATACATATAATCGCCCCCATTAAACATGTGCCAGAAGTTAGATCGTTAATCAACAAAAGTCAGGTATTCATCAAGTTCTTAAAAAGCTTTTACGCTGTTTTTGAGCTTTTTTGATGTGCGTAAATCATGAAATTTTTATATTCATACATATATATATATAAATATCCGCTTAGGCTGAATATGTTTAATATCTATATATCTATAATATATATATATATATATATATTACATTGTTGGCTTAGTTTTAACCCTATTTATCAATTTATTAATATTATTATTATCTGGTACGTCCTTATTCCGCACTTCCTAATACACTATTATTGTATGGGAATAAACTGGATTAAAGAACGTGAAAGAAAATTAATGTTAATAAATATGAGATAGATGAGGATTGAACTGAGTCAATGTTATATTATCTTGATGATGTTTTAGGATATTTTTAAAATATACATATATATTTATGCCTTATGTAAGTAAAACTGTTAATGTAGTATCATTTTTATTTCCTCTCTTGTGAATAGCAATTTTGAGGTGTATTTTATTAATATTATGATGAAATTAAAGCCAAATAAAAATATTAAAATATAATTTGTATTATATTACATATTCACCGATCTCATTATGTTTTTTTTTATGTATGTGTGGATTCAGGATGGGCACAAAATTAATTAACATTGCTAACGTTACTCATAAATATTCAAACAAATCATTTTTAAGATTCTCTTAACTAATAAGTTTTATATTTTTATGTCCATCCATCCATTCACAACACATACTATAATTTGGTTCACATCATACTTTGTCCAAAATATCCAAAAAATATACAGTGCACCAACAGCTTTGCAAAGTAACTTCGGACATGCGAAAAACGAAAATCCCGACCGTAAATAAAAGAAAAACCTAAAAAAAACATAATAAAACAAAAAAGGACTACGGCATTTACCATGAGGTAATTTTGTCAATATTATGGTGTCTATAATCGTAACTCTGTTCATAGATTGGTGTATTTATTTTTTTAATGTATTCTTTTTTCAGTTATTCTTTTCTTTCTATTAAGTTTTTTTTTGATATTATTTTTATTTATATTATATTACAAGACAAAAGCCAAGACAAGGTTGTTTTTGAGCACACCGATTGCACCACAATCTCTGTTTGCATTTTTCCACTGTTGCTAATGTGTGTGGTAACCGCTCCGCCACCTTTGCTTTAAATGAATTTATATATGTTGTTTCTCAGTGTGTTTTATAAATATTTATTATATACATATAAAAAGCATATATGGTTATTATTATATTATACATACACAAGAGTTTTTTATTGTTACACACTTACCCGTAATTAATTACGTTTACCTGTAGTTAATTACACTTAGAGATCTGTATGGACATATGATACGTTGCTGTGTTTTAAAATTGTATGATTGTCTAGAAGGAATGTTGCTGTGTATTAGATGCAGATACAGGACGAGACAACCCTGATGAGATGTTTCAACATTATTATTTACAATTATATTTTTAAGATCTACCTCATTTTCAAACGACCACATTCGCATTAACGCGTATTATATGTAAAACAACTGACACACGCTGTATATATTATATATTTGTATGTATATGTTACAAAAAGTATGCACGTTTACTAAATTATGTGTGCACTAAACACTTGAATAGACAAATGTAACTTGTAATGCACATTAACCCTTTACTTGCCGAAATTCATACATGGGCTTTAGCTATTTTACTTAATATACATTAAGATATTAATCCCAAAAGACTCAAGGCAGCTAAAGGGTTAAATAAATGTGAAGAGTTGACACTCTTAACACCCAATTCAAATATTCCGTTATCCGCCTGAATTATTTTAATATTTAGAAAATATTTCTTGAGCTGCGGATAATATACATATTTATTTTCTTTCACTCAAAACTATACTAAATAAATATTTTTAACCACTAAAATTATTTTTTGAGTGAAAGAAAGTTTTGTATGTATAATATTTTAAGCACGAGCTTCTATTTATATTTTTTATGAATTTTATAATTGTAAAAATAATAAAATTCATTAAAAAAATGGACTGAAGCGCAATATTAAGACATAAATGTTACGTAGCTCAGTTAAGGTACTATAAATAAGCGATTATTTTTTTTAATAATCTAGAAATGCCAGTACTAGTAAATTTGGAATATATATTTTTAACTTAGACTTTCATAATTTAAATATAGTTTGAAAAATAAAAAAACTAGTATTGTCAATAAATGTATTTTTAGAATGCATAGAATATCTTTCGATCTTAATACATATTCCTGATTATTTTTACCTGGTGGTTATTTATTTACAAACCAATGACTAATTAAAATATTATATAATATCAAAGTATTTTTTTATAACCTATTTAAAAATTTTCTTATTCTAAATAGATTTTAAGCTAAAATAAAAAAACACTACTTTTCATTCATTTTACTTCAAAAATCAACCAAATATTATTTAGGTAGATTTTTTAAGAAACATACTTATTTTGTGCCGTTTTTTATAAATATCAATGTTCTAATTTGGCCCTTGTTTAAATTATATTGCCGTTCTCTGCATTAAATGATTCGTTTGCTTGCTATGTAAAAATATTTTCTTATATACGTCTTATATACGAAATTCAAATACTATTTAAATATATTTTAGATTAATAAAAAACATATATATTAATATAAAAAATGCCTCTAAACTCTACTTTTAAGTATAAAAATCTAACAGTAATATTCTAAAACGTACGAAACTTTAATTCATTATAGGATAAGAAATAATTAATTATAATTTATTTAAATATAAAACGCCAGATTATGAGAGCATAGCATGAATATAAAATAGCATAATTAAGCTTAACATATGAAATAGCGTAATTTTCGAGCGCAAAGCGCGAATTTATGAGTGCGAAATAGAAACACTTTTGTGATATTATCATTATAGCACTATTCCGATATATCTAATATAAAATACTATTCTGATAATAAATATAATTTTATAGCGAGTTAGTGCCTTCTAAGCTTTTGTCTACTAACGCAGTCTTGGTCTTCCAAACGGCTCAATATATAAATCTTTGGTTATTCGAATTGTATTAATATACAATGTGACAGTTTATGCATGATTGGACGCTGTTTACCTCTTTCGTAAAATTGCTTTAACTTTTGAAGTAATCGCTCTAAATTTAAAATGTTTTTGCTTTAGATGCATAAACATGAATTCATTTATTATGCAGGCGTTTTTAAAAATCAATATTTTTTTAATAAAATATCATTTTTTTATTGCTATAAATTACACATTGGTAAAATTATTTTAAGTTAAGACAAGGTAAAAATTTAAAATTTTAATTTGGAGCAAAAATTGTACAAGTGACTTAAATTTGCGTCAACGGCTCTTAACGATACTTTTATAAATTACGTCTAATTAAGTCATTGGCTTGTAAAGTGTTAACTTTGCTACATTTTTTTGTTAAAAATTACTTAATAATGGCACATAAAATTTCATATCTTTAAAAGAACCAGATATGTGTATTAGAATTTGATTATATGTATAACAAATCTAAATTATAATATACACTGATTCAGGCGAGCAACGGAATTTTTAGAAAACTGATCCTATGTCTTAATTATAAAGATAAAAACGACTTTGCACGTTTAGTTTGAAGCCGCGTAACGATACATTTTTTATAAATGACTAAATTTGTCTACATTCAACGGCAAATGTGCACATTTTTTGTGACGCATACATGTATATTATCTACTGTACATACGCTAATATTTTATCTTTAAGTTGCATTAATACTTAACTTTTTTCAGCTATCGCCATGCGACGGTAACATTATATTAATAATAAAAGTTTATTATTAATATGTTATGATTCATTATGTATACAGGTGGCTCTTTCATACATCATAACATTTTTACAAGAGAACCTGTATACATGAAACGATGTACATTTTTTATTTAGAAATTGCTTCTTATATGCCTATACATACAATCCAATCTGCATGATTTATTTACAAACACTATTTAATAATACATATTATATACTCAAAAGGTAAGATTATAAACGATGACGTCATAAAGAAAAATACACAAATAAATATATGTATAAAAAATCACGCTTATCCCACAACATCTATAACAACAAATCACTCCTTTACCTTATTCCAATTAAATGTTTCTCAAATGTAGGCTATCATTTATTTATTATAAAAAAATAGATATTTAGTGTTTATTTTTTTATTTAATATACCTACCCTGTATCTTGTGATGATAAATCTGTTCTAGAGTAGACAAAATGGTATGTTTATAAGAGACTACGTATTATTTATTAAAAAATATATTTACATCATGAATGGTATAACTGAATGAATTATTATTATATATATATAATGATATATTTTCCCTGATATTTCATTTCGTAAAATGATCACAGTGTGATGATATATAATATTATGTTATCGAAGGCTTTACCTGCAGCTACCATACATCAATAGTAAAAATGCACCATTAATTAATTAGTGAAACTTCTTCTGTGCGTCTATCTGTCTATTTGTATCAATCATGGTTTTCCGTTACGTATATGTGTACTTTAAATATATACATATATGTATTACATATGAATGCATACATCATTTGTGTACATTTATATTTTTATGTACATAAATAGTATGCATCTTCATCACATCTTTTCTTGTGCTAAAGTCTTGTAAAATAAAAAAAATAGTTTGTCATATATCATATTTATATATTGTGAATATTAGTTTTGTATACGTTTAATTTTAATTGTTTGTTTGTGTAAAGGAACATGATCACGCAATGCTTCATACTTTAAAAAAAAAATATTTTGTAAAGATTTGCCAGAAAAATGTTATGATGCATTTCGTGATTGTAGTTCAACTCGCTGTCTATTTCTTATTACATATTTCTCTTGTTCATGATGATGAAACCTACTTGTTTTTACATGACCATCGAAGGTGATAGGTGGCGAGTTACAAGAACGCCTGATTCCGGTCCCGTACAGCAAGAGTTCGACTGATCAGGCTGTAAGCAACACCCTCTCATCTTTTGTGTTTTTATGCTGATCTCTATATTTCTTTAGTTTCGCCATGCACATTTACCACTATTAAAACATTTATGATTTGTAACGTGTGTTTGGATGAAAATAGATTTTTTTAGGGTAGGCGCTTATGAAATGTCGGACTTTTACATGGTTAGCAAATTTCTGAAAATTAAATAGTATTTAATATATCTATACACTAATTAATTAGATTTTTTATAAATATCTAATAAATATATAAACAAATAAGGCATTGTATTTGTTTTTAAAAATACATATTTTAATCAATCAAAGCTAAACTTTTTATTTTTTTAATTACAATGTTTAAAAAAACATTTTTAACCTATTTTATTAAAAATTAAATTTTAAAACAGAAGCGAATAAAAAAATAAGTTATATTTCTTAAATTATATATGATATTTTTTTAGGTTTTTATCTGTATTTTTACCTTAAAAAATGTGCTATTTTGTATAAAATACTGACATAATTAGACATACCTATTTAGAGGAAAAAATCTGATTCGTTATTTATTTTATGATTTTATAAATTGCTTTTTACACAGTGAACTTTTTATTTTGCTTTTGATGTACATAAAACTGCAATATTGTACATTATATTATCTATTTATTGTTAGTCGAAAAAACATTTTTTTTTAATTTAAATACAATTTTAAAGACATTGAGGAGAATAAAAACAGTATTCTTTGTACAAACTTCTCTTTTTTGAATTGTTTGTTTACTATAAATATGTATTTTTTGTATTAAATAGAGCCATAGTTCAGGAAAATTAGATTGAAATAAAAAACTGATTATTTTATAATTAGAGAGTCAGATAAAAAAATTATTATTTTTTTTTTATATTATTGTATTTGTATTTAAAATGCTTTCAATTAAATTATTATTAAAAAGCATTTTTAGGTAACTATTTATTAGGAAAAAATATTTTCTTATTAAAAATGTCATTTTTAAATCAGATTTATTTTTTTAATTATTTGAAAGATATATTTTTTTTTTTTTTAATTGCTTTTAATAATTTTATAAAATTTATATTGCTCTATTTATTTTAATTGTAAATAAAATTTGCAGTACCACAAAACATTTTAAAAATGGTACATTAGTAATTTTCAAAAAAAGTAAAATAAAAATAGTACGACTTTAATTTTTTTTTTTTTCAAATTGATATTTTTAATTTATTTTTACAAAAACCTATTCATAATTATTTAGAAATCAATCAATAAAATTTGCATTAATATAAATTGGACATTGCTGCATTTGCTTTTAATATCATTTGATTAAATGTCAATTTTGTAATACAATAAAAACATCAATATGATATTTATTTACTATAAAAATATGCATTTGCTAAAATAGCGACATATTTCATAATATTTTGGTAATAACAATCCATTTTATTATTTTACAATCAAAAAAATTTCTAATAAATTTAAAAATACATTGTATATATATTTTATATTTAAATTGGACATTGTTTGCTTTTAATACTATTAATAAATTAAATTCGGAAATAATATTATGAGTCTCTTAGTTTTTAAGGCACATATTTTTATTAAAAAGCCTTAATTGTAAAAAATAAAATATAATTCGAATTAAATTACTAGTTTTAATCAAATCGACATGAAACTTGTTCTAAAAATATATATTAGAAATATCTTGGCTGGATTCGCTAGCCAGCATGATCCACCATCTTGTTTCAAAATGGTGGCGATTTAAAGAATTTAAAAAACATGAAAAAAGTTAAGAACAAAAATTTAAATTGTACAAATTTTTTTATGAATATTTTTGATAAATGTCTCGGCTAGATTCGTTAGCTAGCCTAATTCGCCATATTATTTCAAAATGGTGGCTATTCAAAAAATTCTAAGGAATAAAGTAAGAAGTGTAAAAGCGTTTTTATAAAAAAAAAAATTAATTAGGAATTTTAAATTTAGGAAAGGGGTTAAAAATGTTCTATACATATTTGAAATTAAAATAAAATCAAGATTTCTTAATAATAGACTTTATAAATATCTCGTTTAAGTTCGTTATATAATCTAATGAGACATTTTGAAACAATATAAAAAAATCGTAACTTCAATAAAAATAAATTTAGGGAGATAAAAGTTAAGTGGGGAAAAAATTCCCGAATTAAAATTTCCCTACATATTTTACATTAATTTATAAAAAAATCAAATTAACAATTAAATTTTATAGGATTTTCAAGACCCAATTAAAAATACATAGAAGCCGAAATTAAAATTTCAGATACAGAATTTTTTCAAAATAATATTTATTTCTCTAACTCAAACTTAAAACAATTTTGCTAAGCATTGCTAAAAATCCGAAATTTCATATTCAGCAACCAAATACTAATACTAGCGAATAGAAAAATATTTTTTTCTGCAATATCAACAATTAAAATCGACCGAATACATAATATTTGTACAGCTTTAGATATTAGATACATACACTACATGTAACTCACGTGTTGTGAAACTGTTTTGAAATGACTTGCTAAACCATCAGCGCCTCATTTTCTAGTATACCAAAGCTTTTTAGAGTCTCATTGGGTGAAAAGTTTGTCAAAATTGGAACACATGACAAACTAAGTAACAAAAATATGTGGTAATGAGTTATTGCGAACCTGAAGCGAATCTCATCATTGTATGGCATACTGGCTGCTTATCATTTGCATGTGTATGTTTGTTGTCTCATGTGTAATTTAGCGTATTCTACACGTGTCAGTTTCAAAATCTGACGTCGCAGATCCAGAGTTATCAATTTATTATATGTGTGACACACTGTACTATTGTTTGTATAAACAAAACTGTACTAAACGTTTATACTTCTGTAAGTGAAATTACGCTTTTAAGAAATTATTTAACATAAATTATGGTACAAAGAAGTCAAGGTTGATGTTTCAAATTAATTTAAAATTTTTAATTTGAGCAATATTTATAGAAATAATATTGCTATATTTTTTACAAATAAAAAAGCTGCATGAATGTATAGATTCATAAATAAAATAGATGTATGTATTTGTGTGTTTTATTTGAACTTATATTAGTATACTTAGTTTGTAGAAATAGATGTAAGTGATGTTTAATTTATTTTACTAAAAATTCAGCTTCATTAATATTTTTTAATTAAATAAATTAAACATTATCATAATGGGTGCTGTATTATTAAACAATAATGCCCACTGTTTTATATGTAACATTAGTATTTTATGAAATGAAAATATTATACTTTTCAGTTATTATGAATTAAATTAGATTAGATGGCTTAGTTACGATTGCTCTTAGTGCTTTTGAATTGATTGGATGTTGTGAACTTTTGTCTACATTTTTTCAAAATATACCTCATCCTAATTACCTCAAACTCCATATTCCTATTTACTATATTATGATAGCCTATAAATATTTTAATAAAATAATAAAAAAATATTTTGCATATATACATAAAAGTAAAATTGTAAAATTGCTGATTTATAATACTAAAACTACAAATCAAAACATAAATAACATATTAAAATGTATTTAATCATATGAATCATGTTATCTTTTATATATATTATCTTATCTGCGTGGCAAAATTATTAAATTAAAAATTTCACAACATTTTGATAATGTTTAAGAACTTATTTATCTATAAATAAAATATATCATATAACTCTAGCTATTTATAGGAAAATTGTATTAAATTAAGTAAACAATTTGATAAGATTTTACTTAAATTTTAGGCATATGATATTTTAAAACGTGTAATTTAGATTGTATTTAAAAAAATAATCCATAGCTTGTTTTTCTCGAAATATTATAAATAAAATTAGATATTTGTACGACAATTTTATTTATTTATAAAAATGTGCCCTTATTGTAAAATGCTGATTTTATGTTTGTGGCATTTTTTTAGCCCAAATTTAGACTTATTGTAAATAATATTTTTTCTTAGACTTACTAAAAACAAATTAGGTAATGTTGTTTTCAGTTACTGAATTTTTAAAAAAAAATTTAATTTTGGAACGTTTTTTTTAAATTTACTTCGCTCAATTTTAATTTAATATTTGTACAATATTTTACATTTAAAAATCGTGTCCATATTTTATTTTATCTTCGTGGCAAAATTTTAATTATTGTAATTAAATTAACAATTTCACAACAGTTTATTAAAAATATAAGAATAGATGTTATTTTAGACTTTCAAATAAAATAATTTAGGTGTAGTTGTTTTCCATTACTAAATTTTTTAATATTTTTTTTATTAATGAATAAGGATTTTTTGATAATTTTAATTCATTATTTGTACAACACTTAATTTAAAAATAGTGACCATTTTGTGAAAACTGACTTAAAATCGTATCACACTAGTTATCTTATCTTTGTGGCTATTGTAAGATTTTACATACAATATAGGCATAAGACTTACGACCTATTTTGATTTAACAAATAATTTAAAACATTAATCTGAATTTGACTTACTAAATAAACTAATTAGTAATAGTAATTTTTTAAATGTATTATAATTCATATAATTTCAAAAAAATGATTTTTTAAGGTTTTTTACAATATTTTTTCATTATTGAAATCATATATCTTATCTTTGTGGTAAAATTTAAATTAAATAAATCAATAAGTTTACAATGTGTTTTGATCTTAAATTATATTCTACTAGAATTGTATTTAAAAATATATAAAACATATTTTTGTAGCAAAAGTGTATTTGATTAAATCAGCAATTTTATAAGTTTTTATTTAAAATATAGGCATTTGATTTATGACCAATTTTCTAGCGTTTTTTCAAACCATGACTTGAAAATTAAATTATAACGTTCCTTAAATCAGTGCCTTATGTATATACTGTAGTATCATTTTTGTTTAGCTTATTTTATAATAATAATTTATGTTAGCAAAGATGTTTAATGGTATAATAATATATACTAGATGTAATCTGAAAAGCACCATAATTGAATGGAGGACTTATCATATTGCTATATAGTATAAAGGCTCGGACACACCGGCGCGGGGAGCGGCAAATAAACTGCCGCTTTTCGCTTCGGTGTAAGCGGACCAATTTCGATGTTCTAGTGTCTAAATGACGTATCTATAAAAGTTTTGGCACCAAAATGATGATATGATCTTTTGCAACTGGATATTTTATTTATACGCTCTTTTGATACTAGTCCCTCGATTTTGTGCATATTTTTCTTGATTTGTAATTGAGTTTTTAATTGCATCTGTGTAGATTCGAGTGGTGAACGCGTTCAGGCAAGGTTTGGACACCCGTGGGGCAGATGCTGCCTTGGCCGAGGCCCTCAGGAAGCAGCCGGTCTTTTCGAAAAGGCTATCTCAAGCTTCAGCGTCTATCGAGTACGTGGACACTGCTCCAGAGTTGACAATTCCCGAAATAGACGTAGAACGTTTATCAAGCCACAGTCACACCGAAACAGCAGTCTAATAGCATCAACAAAATACCAAATAAATGCCAACCGAAAAAAAAAGTTCTAGTTAAATATTAATTAATAACGAAACAAATAACATTTATTAAAAAAATGTGTAATGTATAATAAAAAAATAAACGACAATGACTTATAAACAAATTACTGGATGCTGTATGTGCGTAGCAGTGTTCAAATGGCAATATTCGAAAGAAAAATAAAATAACGTGGTGCTGAAAGGGCACTCGCTCACTTTTTACCCTTATCACATGTAACACACACAAAATAAATTGATATTACGTCACATTCGATGTGCCCATTATGGATTTGTTATTATTATTATTATTATTAAATAGTTTATAATCGAACATAGTCTTATGGGGAATTGTGTGAACTATGGAAATTCAGACGATTTTTGTAGATCATTTATCTCTCTATCTCTCTATATCTCTCTTCATTGAGCGTTTATAAATTTATCCTATATTGAACGATGGAAACTCAGGGATGACTCTGATCGTTGTTGTGAATCAATGATGATGAAATATATATATATATATATATATATATATATATATATATATATATATATATATATATATATATATATATATATATATATATATATATATATATATATATATATATATATATATATATATATATATATCGTACCTAACGATGATTATTCAAATCGGTCTTTCTTGATAAGTATTATGTAAATAAAACTATATAGATTTTTATTAAAAAAAACATTGACTAGAATGTAATCTGAAATATCTATGATTATTAAAAGAAAACTTGGATAGTGTTATTTGAGATCATGCTGATTTTGAGTTTAAGATCTTGGCTTTTTAATTAAATTAAATTGTGTACTACTCACAAAATACACGAACACAACACAAACACTTAAAAACACACACAGGCTTCTTATGTAAACGAATAATAATTTCGTCATCTCGTATCGTTGTTTATGAAATAGCATTTGATGGGACCATTACATTGAATAAAAATGAAGATCTAAGAAGCCATTTTGAAAAAATCGTCGTATTATTATTGTGTAAAATTTATATAAAAATATAAACATTGGTCCTGATCCTCTTTATCGATAAAAAAATCTGGTCTCATGCCATTACTATTCATGTTGTTATTATATAGCACAACTATTTAAAAAAAAACGACCATTTCATTCACTGTGTAATATATATAATGTGTAATTTAGATGATTTGAGGGGCTTAGAAGTAAACTCAGCATCTCTTAGTGAAAAATATTAGTCATTCAAAAAATATAAATTTATCATTGCGCGGCTTGAAACGCAGTTCTGCTTGTGTTGCATTTACTTCTAAGCCCCTCATCTATATTATTATAATCTACATAAATGAACATATACTCAGCATTAAAAAAAACATTTTCGTCACGTTGATCGTACGTCTTTCTGAGTTTCACTGCGTTAGGTTACATCATCGTTATCTATTTTTTATTCTATTGTATGTATTCAGAGTTGTGTCGCTTTTACCAGGCGCCGATTGACAGTGGGCGTCAATTAAATAAACGCTTTTTTGTATATATAAGAATGACATTAAAAAATAAATAAATAATAGCGACACGCCTCTGAAAAATACAGGATGGAACAAAATATATCCGTATTTATTTTAAATACATTCGGATAGGATATTTTGACTCAATCTGTATAAATCTTTTTACTTTTAATTTATAAATAAATTAGCAAATAAATCTCTTTTTCTTCTTATCTTTCGTATACTGATAAATGAAAAATAACTTAATGATTTATATCGAATAAGCAAACATACACATATTGTATAGCATAAGTTGAAAGTTTTTGACATGTTTTTAATAAGTAAATATATTATTTTTCATTATTACTGTTCTTCACAATGAATATGATGATGAGATAGTGGCATGATTTTTATTTTTGTTATGTGTTGTATAATAAGAACGATTTTCATTGAGAATATATTTAAAATAAAATTACGCAATGCTTGTTGAGATCATTATCGATCACCTTATGAATGGAAATAATGTAATAATTAAAGAATAATTAAAAGAAAAAAATAGGAAACCATTGTAAATTTGTATATCGCCATGATTTAATCGAGCACCTGCAAGATTGGTAATGTTATATAGTTATATTCGAAAAATGAACGATAGTAACTTCAGCATTCAATCATTAACATCAGCGCCTATTTATTACACACTGACACACACACACACACACATGTACATATATTAAATTTATTAATTGAAAAGGCGTTGTAAATACACTGCCAAAGTGCTGAAGTTATTCATCGTCGCTTTTTCATTTTAATGTTAAGCTTATCTCTCAAAATCTTCTTATCAGAAGATACGCAGGTGAATCTCAGAGACAGTTTACTTATATAATATAGATGATGTTTATCTAATTTTTAGTATTTCTGACATTAGCGAATTAATAATTAATTAAAAATACAACAACTAGTCCCACGGTACCTGACTACTCTTCTCTAAAATTCGAAACATAAACACGAAACCAGTTCCAAATTTGAGATTCGAGAGATCGTTTATTAAATATATATTTATATTATTTTACAGTGCTTGAAATCGATCGAAACAAAGCGTAATGCAGCTCTCATAAAAATACAATAAAATAACACTGGATCTTAAACTCTAAATTAACCTAAAAAGGTTGCATAATTTATTTCAATTATATTTTTATGAGCACAGTCACTTATCATATATATATATATTATTAAAATTAGAATTATTGAATTGTTGACGACCGTTACACAAAAAAAAAATACATAAATAACATAAACACACATAACGTAGACAATTTAGTTATTATTTATTCTTATTGTATTTATAATATATAAATTTCTTTCATAAGAATATTAGTTTTTTATTTATTAATTGCTGAAAATGACGGCAGCGATTTTATTGTACATTAATATTGTAATGCATTGCTTAATTTTTAATAATTTATTGTGTATATATACATATTTAATTTTCATTTTCTATGTAACATATATTTAACTACTAGCTTTATTTTATTTATTGTTATGAATACAGTATTCGAAATTTCCTAGTAATGGCAGTATTGTAATGAATTTGGTAAAAAAAAACGATGGAACTAATCATAAATTTAATCAGAGCTATTGATTGATTTGCTTACTTGCATAAAATATGTTACAAACGTTGATTTCGTAATTAATATAATGAATATATATTGTTCGATTTGTTATGTAAAATATATTGTTATCTGTTATTAAAAGTCTGCTAAATAGTTATAAAAAAGATTGAAATTATTATTTTAACAAAAAAAAAAAAGATTTTTTAACAAGTTTTTTATTAGATCGTTTCGCGACAGAACCTTATTATATTATATATATACAAATTCACTCACAGAAGCATTAGACGTTTCATTAAATTGTTAAATATCGATAGAATTTAATATATATATATATAAAAATAAATATATCTGAATATACTATCTTCATCGACTATATACAGATGCTTCGTTGAATAATAAAAAACAGTTCCAAACTATCCAGGATATATTGTTATACTTTAAAAATAAAATAAATAAATAAATAAAAAACACCATGGAAATATTTAGTCCGGTTGTGGGCATTAAATAAATCTCTGTGATTGATACAAACTCATTTGACGATTAAGAATAAATTTTTATAGAAAAACATTTACAGGCTTTTCATTTTTATTACCTTTTTATATTATCATTTATGAATTAAACTGCCCTTTCCTTTGAAGTAATTAAAATTATTTATAACATACATAGGTATATATGATACGTCAGGGAAAAATCAGCAATAAGATCAAAAGGTTTGATATAAAGCGATAGTATATTCAGATCGTTACGCGTAATGTAAATATATTAATAATATGAATAATAAGTATTTTGTATTTGAAATTCAGGTACGTCTTTGGGACTGTGACTTAGGGCAAATCTGTAATGATGCATGATTTATTTTAAATATTTCAATGTACCACTGCTGAATTTTGCCTCAAGTTTGCTTAGTCTTAACATAACAAATTCCTATGTATGTTTATATTATTATCAGTATTAATATTTGCGCAACAATGAATTAAAATTTTTAATTATTATATAAAATAAAAATAACTATTTAAAAAATCTCAACTTATGTTTTATGTATGAATATATACAGACTTTTCATAATAATACTCGATTGTGACTCTCTGTATATAGATTATATATGTATAATTTTTATAACGTGGCTTCCACTCTCACTTCATCAATTGTGAAGTTGTGAACTACTGTTAAATTAAAATTGTAAGAACCAAAGACAGTGTCATAATATATAAAACAAGAAAAGTTAAATGAACTTTGAATTACTCACATTTAATAAATTATATTATTCACTATGTGAACATGTTATTGTAAACGTGACTGACAAATATAAGAAAAAAACGAAAGAAAGATTGTAATTTATATTTAAAGAAAATTCTGTTTAGGCGCTGGATTTACTTAAAATAATTTACAGAAATATCATGCAGTGCTGTAGTGATCGCTATAACTATTTCTAGAGACATGCTGGTACAAATAAAATAAAATTCTGCCAGTCTCTAATTATATTTTTAAATCATCAATACAGCTCTGTCTTCTCAGATTGATATATTAGAAAAAATCATAACAAAAACGGATATGAAAGGCCGATATATGATTTTGTTCTAATTCATCAACTGCTATGATTAATATTATATAAAGTAAATTATTTTGCGTTCGAACTCTAAACGAAAAGTACGTCATGTTAATTCAATGAATTGTTCAAATGAATATATATTAAACAGACAAATGAAAAGCACTGTTTTAATACACTTTTTATATATATTATATATATTTAAAAAAAACTAATTAATTTAGCATGCCAATCTTGCTTACTGCACCATGTATAGATGGTATATCTATGAAGTTATATAGTACAATGTCTCGAGATGTGTTTTTATTATTATTATTATTATTATATTTCATACCTCAAATCGTGTTGGTCAAGTGAATAATAATTTAATTATCGTAATTAAATAAAAAAAAGTTTATCGATATATAATGTATACATATTTAAATGAATAAATTAAAATAATACAAAAAACCTCTCTAAGGTTGATGGGAAGATTCGGTCTTTTGAACCTCTATGAGGTAGACGTAGTTTATAATGTAATTATTTTATATATTCAATAGATTTCAATGCCACCGTTTCATATTTATACGCTTGGTAATAAATTATAATATATATATAAATAAATAAATAAAAAAAACTTCCCACCAATGTATTGAACCAGTGCTTCACAAGATATGAACTATGGCAATGCTTAATTTGTAAGTGTTATGAACGTTTTTTGTCAAAGTTATTTTTTAGATGAAATGAATAAACTTTTGTTGGTTGACAAAACTGCTATTTTTTTAATTTACCCTAATATAAATCTATCGACCATCGGCAGGCGCAAAGCTTGTATTGAAACGCGTTAAAAGCGTCATAAACAAAAAATATGCATAATGTTCTAGGATCAGACATAAACAAATCAAGTTTATATCTAAATATTTACGATAAACGAATGGTATAAATAAATAGATTCGAATCACAAACGGAACTTAATGTTTTGTAACTTCTATCGTATCTGTGAGATCGGAATTAGTAATTATTTTACAATTATAATTACGATCGATCATAAAAAATAGTTTTACCGATATTTTCGCAATTTGAAAATTGAAAATGAATCAATAATGAGCTATTTCAGCTCATAGAGCATAAAGTATCATCTCGACTGCTACGAAAATGGGCGAGCAAGAAATCTCCCCCAGGTAGACCAAGCGTATACATAGCGCTTATACTGCCACTTATTAGTTTTTTGAACACTCACCAAATTGAGCTACGTTGACCGAAAAAGCAGCCGCTTCTCTCTTCACGCCAATTCTGATTAAACTACGTTCGTAATCCAGAGTTCAGCCTAATCTTTAGAAACGACTAGATTTTTCAGATAAGAACGTATGTATAAACAATAATTATACAAACTACGTGACTTAAAAAAAATTGTGCAGAAATAATATTTTTTAATTTTCATCAGATGCTACAATGCATTTATTGAAGAAAACGTGCTAAAAACACCATAAACAAAAAAAACATAAATTATTGCACGCAAAAAAGATGGTAAGCTTATTGTTATTCATGCATACCGTTCGCGCATTCCCATAAAGCATGCATTAGGGCGCCATGTCGACGTCACATCTAGCGTCGTCTTGGAGGCGTCTCACTACCGCTCGCGCCGACTTTTACTGTAGAACCAAACAACCTAACCTTTTTTTAATGATATTTTATTGATTTGTTCTCATTTCGGTATATCTTGTAATTTTCCAGCATCATCCAATCTATGACTAACTGATCCCGCGATCGCAGTGGAGTATTTGTGGAACTGATTTCGTGTGACGTCACTGTGGCGCTCTAACGCGTGTATTTTGGGAATTCACATACCGTTCGTACTACTAAAAGCATTAATGGCCGTTGAATGTTTGTAAGCACGCTCGAAAATTGTATTGCGAATGCGAAACAATAAATGCAAGGTTGCCGAATCTCAAACAGTCGCGCAACGGCAAATGTTCCAACAAGAAAACAGTCAGACATAAACAAATACTGTATATTTCTGCAAATAAAGAAGCGAGCAAGAAATCTCATAGCGCCTATACTTCCACATTAATAACTTTCACCTTGTGACGAAACTCTCATTAAGTGTAGCTACACTAACGGAGAAAGACCAAGAAAGCAACCGCTTCTCTCTTCACATCAACCATCATCCAGCTATGTCGTTAAAAACCAGATTTGCACCCAATATTTGGAAAAAAACTGGATTATTTAGACGCAGCATAATACTGCATAATATTTTTTATCTACGCCGAAAAAATTACTTAGGTTGATCCCTTACAATGAAAATTATTTTTAGTTTCTGCTTTCAAACAATATGGGAATCGTTGTTTTGTAGTTCCAAGCCATAATTTCCAGCACATAAAATGTACGAATTTAAGAAAAAAAAAACATTTTTTGGTACTACCGGTAATTTATTTTGTAATACCGGTATTACCGGTAGATGTACTGCCAGTAATGCAAACCCTAGTCATGACGTATTTTAAATGCACAAAGGTAATTGTTATAGTTATTTCAGACTTAAGAGTTTATTTGTCACGCCAGCATTATACAAGCGCATGAGCCGATTGAATATTTGGATGGATTAGGATAACTCGCGTGCAAGAAATGATTCGACGTGATAAAATTCATTGTATAAGTGCCTAAAAATCGTCTCAAATATTTTTGATTGGATCAGTAACATAAAATAAGATCTGTCTCTGAAGCATCGCATTGGTTAAATAAATAAAATTAAATACAGTGGATTATTAAAAAAAAAAATTATAAAAAAAAAACACTTTTACAGTCAAAGTAAAAATGTAAAAAATACATTAGTTATAATATATTTTATATTACAAATAATTTTTATTCTAAATATTATTTTTTAACTTTATATTTACATTATATTTTACTCATTTTGCTTTACTAGATCGTAGTTATTATCGTTATTCTTACATACCACATTATTATTTCTAGATCTATTATATCTCTTCGTTAGAATATAGAAGATAATTGTGGACACAAACATAAATACAGCGTAGAAGAAGAATTGCGACACCTGGACAAAAATAATATAAGAAATACAATTTATAAAATATTAATATTATGTAGTAGTAATACTAAAATACTCACTAAGCTATAATTTTTAGCTAATCTTGTTACAACAATTATGATTACATTTCCGAAAGCTTCAACCAATAGCCAATATGCTTGCAAAACAGCTTTCATACTTTCAGGAGCTTCTTTGAATGCAAATTCCAAACCGGTGATAGCGAATAAGATCTATTAAACATAACATTAATAATTAATATTTATAGATAATAAAACAATTATTTTGTAAATTAAAAAAAATACCTCAGCATTAGATATTATAATAATTTGTGGTAATAACCAAATCATCGATACTGAATTGGGTTCTGTCACTGTCAATACATTTGCATTCTAAAATATTTATATAAACTTTATTTTTGTATACCTTTTTTATGCTAATAAAATAAGCATTACTTACAATTTGATCGTCATTAACTTCAACCATAATCGTATATACTCCTCCAATTTTAAAGTAAACATCCGTCAGAATCAATTCAGAATTTACATATAAATGGTACTTGGCAGAAAACACTTCTACCAAATTGGTATAAAGCGAAGTCGTATTATATTCTATTACATCCTTATTCGGATCGTATAATGTTATATTAATTTCGCTTTCGTTCTTTACGCTCGTTAAAAACCTACATATAAAAAATATAATAGTTACAAAAGGTAAATTATATATATATATATAATATAATAAATACATTCTATTTTTGTACCTTATATATGGTAGGCCAGATCTAGATTTTTCAACGTTATCAGTATATCTGTAAGATCCACTTTCTTCGTTCGAATTATAAAAGTATGTTACAGCTTTAAATTCTTCAACGTAAATATGTTCTAAAGCAGTAGTCGTATAATCTTTGCACTGTAGCGTTTTATTGTATAAAATAATCCGTTGATTGTTAGTTTTTATGAATTTATTTTCGTAAAACTCGTGAGGATATATTGTAAAATTATCTGTCGAGTTATTGATATGATCTTTAGAAATATCCACGAATGACATGTTGCAATTGTGACCGTTGAAAATTCTCAATTGACCTAATCCATTTGAAGGTAAAATGGGATAGGTTTTCTGGAATATAAAAAATAATGTTAGTTTTTACATTAGGATATATATATTTTACATAAAGGAACAAATGTTTTTTACCTCTAATTTTCTTTCAAGAAGACCAGAACTTATAAAAGCTAAAGCTGCAAATATGCAACCGCATATTAATTTATGTAGTGAATCTGTAAATATTCCATATTTTGCTAATCCTGGATATATTAACTGAAATAAATAAATATACTCGTATCAAAATCAATTGTTATTGAAGTTTAATAAATGCATTTTATAACTAGTGCAAAAATAACTTTTACTACAAAAATATATTTATCTATGTACTAAAATGTGTGTGACAGCAGTTATTAACGCTTTAAGCGGTATCGCCGTACATGTACGGCGGTCAATCTTTCACTGTTTTAAGGTACCCCAGATAGTGAAATAATGAATGTATAAAGATATTTTTAAATTTGATTTATTATAAATGATTTCTATAGAACATAATACCAATAAATTAAAGAGTACGAAATAAATAAACATTACAAAAAATATTTTATAAAAAAATGTAAGTGCATCTAAATTGATATAAAAAAACCACAAAAGCTTAATAATATAATATATAAAAAATATGTTAAATAAATTAACAAAATTTAATTGTAGAAAAGTGTTAAAATAAATTATTAAAATATACTCATGTAAAAAAAGAGTAAAATAAATCAAATCAATAAAACGTTGAGAATCACTGATTTTTTTATAATTTACAATAAATGCAATATAAAATAATAATAAATAAATAACAACAGAAATTATTGTACAAAATTAGGGTTAGACACTGAAATTTCTAATTATTGCTAGTCATGGGGTACAATTATTGTAATAGCTGTGATGCAGCGCAAAATTATTAGGTATATCACTATGGGAACCACCCGGCCAGCTAAATAGCACTTGCCGCAAATACGCGTTAAAAGCGCAATAAACACAAATACTCCCAAAATAAACCGACTTTTATTTTTTCAGTGGTTAATTTGTTAAGCCGTCTATCTCTTATATTGGGACAATAAAAAGAACTTCATGATTTTTACAAGTATCGATTCTACATACCTTTTTATAAACCGGTATCAATAATAATATTAATATTGGACACATAACTTGCATCTGATCTGGCCTGACTGTAAAAATACCGAAAAATCCGTCCATTTTTGCTGCTTGCAAAGTCCAACGCGAACCCTAATAAAACAATAATGAAATAAAACATGAACAAAACAGAAATAAACAAAATATTTACCATTTGATCTAATAAAGACCAAAAAACGGGAAGTGGAAAGAACAAAACGAAAATAGCGAGAGTTCTCTTTATGTCTGCGATGAAACTTTCTTCATAGCTATCTTTAGCATAATCCAACCAATGGGACTTCTTCTTCTCTTCTTTCGAATACAATCTATTTTTTAAGGCTTTCTGCAATATATTTATAAATTATATTGTATATCTTATTATTATTCAATATAAATTAATAATATTAAATACTTACACATATACATTTAGTAAAATCTAAAACTACATTTCCTGTTGGTTTTTTGATGATGTACATTTTCTTAGCTATTGCAAATGTAACTAAAAATATTTTACACTATAAAAAACGTTTTATGATTGATTTTAATTAGTTGTAATAATCAATATACCTATCGAAGATAAGATCAAGAATCCAGGACCACCAAAAGCAAACGAATAGCAGTCTTTATCTCCAAAGCAGTGCACTTCTGATCTCAATAATGGAGACACAGTCTTAGCAACAAACGATCCGATACACATGCTAAAATAATATACTGAAAAGAAGGTGGTCAGTTGCTTTTCTTGTTCTGGTAGAATAAATTGTTCTCCTCCGAAAGCAGACACGCAAGGTTTTATTCCTCCAGCTCCGAGAGACACCAGAATTAGACCAATCATAGTAAAAGTTCTTCGAAAGAAAGAAAACATCATTTAAAATACATATGAAAAGCAAAAATGTATATGTTTCATACCTTGCAGGTATCTCTAAAGTGGGTACAGCAGTCACAGCTAGAGTCACGTTGCCAATTCCGTATATCACCATCATGTAAAGTATAGTTCTGAAAATCATAAATGTGAATTATGAATGGAAGTTAATTTGAATTAATTGCATAAAATTTTAAGTTTTATTTTTATCTGTGAATAGTTTGTTTTAATGTTTTTGGAACTTTATGTTTATTGTAATTATCACCTTCATAATAACCTGTATTTTCCGAGATAACAATCGGCCAAGATTGCTCCGAATACAGGAAAAAAATACACTAGTGTTGAAAAACCATGATATATTTCGGTGGCTTCGTCGTCTGAATAGTACAACTTCTGCTTGAGGTAGAGTGCCAGGAATGCTATAAAAATATATTGTATTACAAAATAATTGTATTAAAAAAAACATTAATGATTCTGCAAAAAACTCTATAAAAATTCGAAACAAGTGAAAAATAAAAAATAAATAGTTAAAAAGGCTAAGCAATAGACCATCTCCTGATATAAACAAGTCACATTGTCATGTCTGGGTGAGAGGACTCTGGGTTTTCAAAGATAAAGCTGCGAGGTGACGTTGAAGAATCCGCCCCCGTTCAGTATCAATTTTTACTTTTTTCTCTACGATTTTTTTTAAACTTAGTTACGATTATTTTATTTTTTTCTCAATAGCTATTTACGAAACAATATGAAAAATATAATTGGCTAATAAATTTAGTTAATATACTTACAAAGGTACTTTGTCAAAATAGTTGTAAATGTAAATCAGATTAAAACTATGACCGTTATTTAATCCAGAAAAAAGCGAAAAATTTGCAATAAGAGAACTTCTGATATTTTTATAAAAAATACACAAAACAAATGAAAATTTAATCAGTTTGCAATTCAAATGAAAAACAAGTTTTTATTATGATTTTTTAATAGTAAGCGATACTTTTTTAAATCAAGATTTTTATTTATTTTTTTAAACAGATATTTTCATTAATTATTATGTAGCGCATGTGGTTTTTGAGGGCTATTTAATTAAAACGACCTTTTTGGAGAGGTGGCGGGGACGCGGGGTGTTAGACCGTAGTCAAGGTGAGAGAGGGGAAGAATGTATATATTACCAGTTGTTAAAAAAACCACCCGCTTCACAAGTAGAGCGGCGGTGTGGCAACACTGGGAACTGTCAGAACGCCGCCACAATTATATTATTATAATATATAAATAAAAATTAAGCTAAAATTCATAACATATCACTTTTAAAAATAATGTTTTTTCAACGACTCTATAACCATTTTTTTTATTATTAGGAATTGATCCTAATTACATAATCGTTTTATGTCATTTTCGAAGTTAAATTTTTCCTGATCTTATTTGTCATAAAAGGTTGTTTAACTGAAGCATGAATTCGAATATTAAGTAAAAAAATTATCCTTGCATCATTTTAAAAGAAATATTTTCTTACTGTGTGGAATGTTATAGAGCGGCTGTGTTACGCCTATCACAGAATACGTATAGCGAAGTCAAGGGACATACAGTAACAAAAACTACGCTATAGTAGGGACTGCCGTATACGCTATAGGAAACTCCGCTATAGGGGGGCTTACTGTGCTATGCATTCGTGTGTCAAGTTACCTGCACTGTACCAAACCACATTTGAAAGACATTGATTGAATATATAAATTCAAAAGCATTTGCATGACTACAAAAAATCACCGATTTTATTAATATTACTGTATTGAGTTTTTTAAATGTTATTATTTTTAGTATTTTAGTATTTAAAAATAGCTTCAGAGTAGATTTAAAGTAACTAGTATAAAAATTCTGAAATTTACTATTACTAATATTTTAATTTCAATATGTAGTTTAATCTATGACTTATAAAAAACCAAACCATAAACATAAAATACTTATACACAATTCTTTAGAAGCATACATTCAAATTTTAGTGTTTCTAGGTACCTAGATAAGTAAATTGATATTGGTATTTAACACTTAATAATTTATGATTTATAAGATAAATATTTTATACTGTTTTTTATAGTTTTAACTTCCTATTGACTAAAAAAATTCACCCTGTTCTTTATTATTGTAACGAACGCTTTAAAACAAAATGTAAAAATAATGTCACAAAAAGTGTTTATAAGTGTTTTTAATATACTAATTAATTTAATCACTTACCCCGCATTCCAGAATATGCAAAACGCTCACAAAACTCATTGAAAACAATCAAAATCACAATCTTCGGAAACTTTTTCGATACCATTGGTTTCGATTCACAATCAAGCTCCTAAAATTATTATCAAATTATTATAAGGTACTTCTTTAAACTAAAACACTGCCGATCTAATCCATTGTTTTTGTCATACTTTATCTGCATGATTAGACTGCAGTTGAATGCTCTCGGCTTTACTCTCAATTTCCTCCTCGGTCATTTTCGTAACGCAACAACTAACACACACCCGAATTACGCCAAGTCTCACTCGTTTTATATAAGTTTTCGCACGCAAAACGTTAGATAGTACAATCGGACAATTTGTGAAAAAGTGACGTAGTTTAATTAGCGTGACTTTCAAGTGCTATTTGCGAAGCTAGCTACTGGAGCCGCCGTAAATCCTTAACTAAACGCAGGCTGTAAATTATGCGCCAGTTAAAATTTTTCCATACCGCTCCCAGATTGTATTTTTTTAAATAGATATGCCTCTGTACAGAGCCGGTTTTGTATATAAAAAAATATTGGACTGATAAATTGAAAGAGTATGTACTCAACATGACGACATTAATAAACGGCGGCTCAGTTTATTTAAGACATTCTTTGAACAAATATTAGTTTATCTGATAAGTTCATGTATAATATCTAGCGCCGATTTTTACATGATACTAATTTCATCCAACAGATGTTTCTTTGGCCTGCATAGACACTCCAAAAGGCCGTGGATATCCAGCTCTTGTTCATTAGTTGCATACAGCCAGGTGTTACGGTCCATTTGCAACACTACGCCTCTTACCAAGTAAGGTTTTACTTCAGACCTCCTACCTAGGCTGTCGCGAGTAACAGTCGCCGTCGGGTAAACCGGTGTGAAACTAATGATTGTTTCCAGCATCACTAATTAATATACGGATACCGATATACATATCAGGGGGGTAGTGGTTAGTTGCGCTCAGCATGCCTAAGAATCACTCTCATAGAGAGAACAAAAAAACTTTGGAGGTTCTTCTTCGTAAACTCGTACAGTAAATCACCATAAATACGATAATTACAAGAATGAACGTAACAATAGCATAAATGAACATATGTGTTTATAACTATACGTACCACCACAATACCCCTCGGTATGTACTGAGAAAAAAGATCCTTCGGACATAAAGGAGCAAGTAAGCAAGTCGTAATTTCTCTTGAAATGCAGAGAAAAAATATTTATTTTGTTGCATAACAGTTGCGCAAACAATACGCAATTACGTGACAAAAACAATTCAACCAATTGCATGATTTGCCCTTAGAAAATGTCCATCAATCAAGTTTCACTCTAGACATATTTCGTAATTCGAATACACGAGCGCAACAATTGGTTGAATGAGATCTGCATTGTTATGATTCGTTGGAGAGCTTTCCTACCTACGGTACATAAGGTCGGTCTCCAAGGGACGAGGAGGCAGAGAGGAACAGACACAGAGGCAGATTTGGTGACACCTAGACGATCAATCACCTACAACGATCGATCACGACCACTGCTACCAGAGACCTCAGAAGACATCATTTCTCCGCCAGCTCTTGCACCATTATATATAAATTTATCAAATTGCACTTTAAATATATTTTTTATGTTGCTCGTCTTGGTTGAACTGACATTGCTAGCTGTCAAAGTTGATGGCAATAGACTTAAGCTATTACAGTGTATTATTTCCTTTCAAAAAGTTCTCAGCACATCATTATTTGCGATGAAAATTTTGCAAGATTTTGCTGATATTTATTTACAGATTTTTTTCACCTAAAGATGCCAGTTTTTTATCTCCTGTGATGATACTAAGTAAGCGCGAGGCGTTATCGTTGTGTTGGCTAAGCTTACTGCTCTATTTATTTATTTGGAACATGGCCAACGGCTGAGACGAACCAACAGCGCCTCGTGCGCCAGAGCCGTCGCCCGACAATTTGAGTTTCAATCCTGCTTGACGGTGTTTATTGTGAAACATCGGGCACACATCGTCTTTCACTGGTCCTTCGAATCACCGTTAAAAGATTTATGAATAATAAATACATCAAACTTCTAGGTTTTTCCCCATTGAATTCGTAGTTTAATAATTTTTGCATTATTTGACGGTAATCGAATCGAATTATCGTATTCTAAAAACTTTCAGCTAAAATTCAACAACTTTTTTAGGTTAAGTTTTGTTCTCTTTAATAAGATGACAGAATTATTATATGTTTGTAGGTAAAATTATTTATTGTATTTTTTTACGGGCAACGATAAATACTAAAACTGCCCTGTACTTTTTTTTACAAACATAGAGCTACAGTTTTAGATTTGATAATGTAATGTTTTATATTGGGCTACACAAGAGATAACGTGACAATGCATTAAAATAAAACACCATATATTTATTGTTTTAATTTATAATTCACGACAATGTTTTTGTGCATACAAAGTGTTTACTTTTATCAAAATAATTTATTTTTATTTATAAACATATCTCTTTACTAATGTCATCCAACTTGAAAGAATTTCAAATGTTTACTAATGTCATCCAACTTGATCCAATGTGCTTAATAATGTCGTACAACTTGATAGAACACCATATCTTAACATACATATATAAGTGTAAATCAAATGAAAACCTTTAAATATATTTTATCTCGTAATTACTTCTCTATAAGATATTCAGCGCTAGTAATAAGCATAATTTTTTCACTATAAAATGTGATTATACAAGAGTTAACAAGTCATATATCATTATGCAGTTGTCTTGTGTTACTAGCAAACATTATTATGCTGAAGCAAATGTAGCTTTGCTCGTGCACATAATTCCTGATTTCTTATTCGACTTTTTCGAATTTATGTATGTTAATAAGAAAATTTTCCAGATAAGGGGAGAGGAAAATCTTGAAAAAAATGTGATTCACAAAAGACCATTACATGTATAAAGAGTGACTGTTTGGTGCGCATTGTGTTCAGGCGGCGTCATTAGGCCTTACTTTTTTGAAAACGATGTAGGTCGGATTGTAACAGTCAATGGTGAGCACTATAGGGGCATGATAACCGATTGTTTACATACAATACAACACAAAATAATATAATTATAAATACAAAAATTACTTAAATGTTCTGATTATATTTTTTTATAGATGGCTGTATAGTGCAATCCTTTTTCTTTTCCTGATAAAGAGATCTAACTGTAACATGCTGTATCTTCTTCAATTGGCCTGCGTACTTGAGATATACGCTCTCCATTAGAATCTCATTCTTTCATTATGGACAAAAAATTGTCAAGATGCACAAAGGCTTTGTTCATATTTTTAACAGTCAAAGTTTGGTTTCATCGTCAGCTTTTTCATCATCTTATAATTCAATGAAGTCTTCATTTGATAAAGGTGCTGAGTGAGATTCAATTAATTCATTAACATCTACGTTGTTGACATTTAATTAGATTAGCTATTTCAATTGTGATAGTTTCAAGAATGCCTAAAATCAACATCTAAAAAATCAATTGTCTTGATTGCGTGGTTCATTATTCTTCTCATATGGTACCGCTTAAAAGTAGCAACCACTGTTTGATCTATGGGCTGTAAGCAAGTTGTATTGGGAGGAAGAAACACAAGATAAATTTCCATGTTCAGAGATTTTGGGTATCTAAGAGCAATAATACTTTTCTCTCTTTAATATTGCTTAACAGCTGACATATAGTAAAGATTAAACCAATCTTTAAAAAGGTTTTCAGTGGCCCAAGCTTTTTTATTTGATTTCCAGATGACTGGAAGCGTTTCTTTCTTTTTCATTTCAATACCCTAGGATTTTCTACTTGATAAATTAGCATTGGTCGCAATTTGAAATCACCAGATAAATTTCCACCGAGTAGCAATGTTATTATGTGTTTAGAAGGTTTATGTAAATGCACGCATCTTTTTCCAAAACAGTCCCGTTTCATCTACATTGAATATAATTTCCATCCTTGATGATTTTGGAAAACATGGAAAAAAATTCATAAGCGCTTAACTTATCTGCACTGGCTGCTTCCCCAGTAAATTTAACCATATGTAAATAACCTCTCATTCTGAATTTATCAAATTTGCATGGAATTCAGTAGCAGATTCTTCTTTCACAAATTAAGAACTCTAGCTTGGTTAATCGACGGGCTTACAGGGGTATCCTTTTGATGCTGATCTTCTATTTATATGGTAAGAGATCTTTCTATTTCGTCCATTACAATATTATGTTTTTTCGAAACAATTTTCAACAGTTGTACAGCTGTGGAAACGTGTCATTGAAAATAATTTGCATTTGAAGACCAAGAACATGAAGGAATTGACTGAGCAGAAGGCGAAAAATGTTCCTTGAAAATATTGTCAGCAATATTTTGTGAACCGTCCAATGTTTTATAGTCGAAGTTCGTCACTTTCGGTGTCGACTGAGTAGCGCGTTTAGTGTTAATGAATTTCCAATACGCTTTAGAATCAATAATTATTTGTTTTATCAAACACTTAACGCGCGTTCTTAATGAACGAAATTCCTCGAGAGCAGACGATGTCCCGATCTCTTCCATAACTTATGTAAAGCGTGCTAGATTTTTAGCAATGATATGATCTCAGGGGAAAACTATCTAGGATATGATACGCCAAGCACTCGAGGGCGCTTTTGAGTAGAGCTGATTGAATGCACAGTAGAGCACCTTATAGAATGCCGTTAGGGAAGATTTAACATCAAAGCACTCGCCCACTCAATTCCAGTCTATACCTAAAAGTAAATCATTCAATAAATCAAAATCTACACAATTTCCAAACGACTATCCGAATTCATTGCGATTACTCATGCATTCCACCTCATTCGTAATTATGCTAATTTTATTTACATTAAACTTTATCATTAGCGCTTCGTGATAATTATCTTCCGGCGCGAATGTGAATTCGCTCTTAATTAATATGTAATTATTTATATTTATATAAATTAGATCTAATTTGTCACCAAAATTATTATTGACACAATTTAAATTAAAAATATTACTTATTAAACTTATGTCAATATTGTGCCAATGTTCGTAGATAAATAAAAATCTATCTTAATAAATATATATTTTACATAATAAATAATAATACAAAGTATTCGAAAATATGTTTAATTTTAGTGATAAAACATATAAAATTTGGTTTGGACGAATAAAAGAACTATTTTTAAAAAATAATTGTCTTCAATCACAAGTAACACAGCATACAATAAAAATATATTCTTATTACATATTTTAAAACAAACATAAACTACATTTTAAAGGTACGTTTTGAGACCCTGAGACACTTAAACAATATAATTGCTAATATTTATTCTCTTAAAGTTTAATATATATGTAGCGCCCGTATGATTAATGGAATAAAAATTACTTTAATTACATTGATTCAACCTCAGACAAGAAAACAATTTCACATAGAATAGTTTTAAAACAGCTTGGCAATTAAAAAAATATTTTATACATCACAAAAAATAAAAATAAAAATGCAAATCTATAAAATTGAATTGAGCAATGATACAATTTAACTAATCATTATGCAAGTGTTTCTCTAATCAGCAAATTATAATTTATAAGAAAGCTGAATGAGTAAAATCAATATAATAGAACAGAAAAAATGCTGATAAAACAATAGTGAAAATACATTGTAAACCGAAATGAAACCCTACAAAGACAAAAGCAGACAGAATTTTGCATAGATATATGTACGATGGAAAAGGATTGAATGGAAAAATACATTAAACAATTATTTTTTATTAACAAGTGTCATTTTTTACGCATCACGTCTGCCCGTAAAGTTCATTCGTTGGTTGAGTCTGTGAATCTTTCTTTGCGATGGGGTGGCTCCGCGCAGCACGGACATCACAGTCGACTCATTACTGCTGAGGTATATATCGGGCTTATACCCCGGTTGAGAGTCACCCTAAAAAAATAAATTAAAGATGTTTATTTAAATACATTTATTTAGTACTAACATTAATTGTAATACTAACAACATCCCAGTTTTCTTCGTCTACTACGTTTATGGTTGACTCGGCGATTTCCGCTATCGGCGTGAAATTTTCCCCAACTTGATGTTTAAAGACGTCAAATCCTTGTCGGTCCGGACACTCCTTTACGTGTTCCTAAAAACATATAAAATATGCAATCTATATTTTTGATGATAATACATAAATTAATCATTAAGAAATATTTACATCTATGCTACCCGCGGGTACCAAGTGGGTAGAATTAAAAGGGCATGTTTTCTTCTCCACCTTTTTTAGTTCACGTTGAGCATTCTTTTTGCACTTAGTAATATGAAACGGCATTCTTGCCGGATTAACCATATGAGATTCGTTAAAAGGACAACGAATCAGTCCATTGGAAGCAGTATTCTACAAAAGAGAAAAAACAATATTAATTCTGTGGCTTAATAAAAGAAAAACTGTACATCAGTAGCATCTATTATCTTACATTCGTTAGAATAAAAATATAGGATGATCAGAATTAAAATAATGAATGTGATTAATAAAAATATTATATAATTTATAAACATAAATTATTTATTTTATAAATATCTTATAAAATAACTCACTTGCATCAAAACTGTTAAGACAGGTTAGGTGCGAGCGAGCGTTGGTCAGAACATGGAAACCCCATGAATAACTCTCAACGAATCTATTTAATTGTATGTAGGACGCGAAGCGGAAATAACGACAGAGCGGCGGCGGAGAGTACGCTTGGCTTATTGTATTGATATCTGATAATATCGCGAGCCCAATTAAACAAGTCAACACTAAAACATCTTAATAATGGTAATGAACTGCCAACAAGCGAATGACAGAACGACCAGTTATAAAAATATACATATTGGAAATGTTGTCGAGTTCTGAATTTTTATGACAGAATGTGAGTCAGATGATGTGTTAGCGAATTAGGTGTGAAAGTAATTAGTAAATAAATATGTCATATGTAAATATGACCAGTGTAGAAATATGACTGCATGTCATTCGCTTAGATTAGTGCCGCGCCATTGTAACTAAATACTGTAAATTTGATTAAGTGCATAATAACTTTTGTTTACATCATATTACCGACTTAAAACGCATGGCACACAATAAACAATTAAAAAATTATTGGTCGCTTAAAATGCTTCGACTCAGACTCCACAGCCCTATTTATAATCACAATTAGGGATTTCAATTAAAGATTTTTACCGTGTTTACGAGTACTCGACAATCAGATATAATGAATACCTACAAGTAAGTACTAACCACCAGACTGAAAGTCCGGGAATCGGTGACTTCTATATTATTAATAATAAATTATTATTTGTTAAACAATTTTATAATCGATAGATGTCACATTCTTGATAGTGTTCATATTAGGCGAGTTTTCTGGCCAATCTAACACTTTGTTTTTATTCTAAACAAAAATCCTGATGCTCTTAGCTTTATGACAACGAGCACCATCGTGCATGAATATCGGTTCCTCGCCTCCAGGAAACCATTGTTCGAGTTGTGCTATAAGGCGTTTCTCCAATATCTTTTTGTATCGGTCTTGACGCATCGTCTTCTCGACTATATTCCTTTCCCAGAAATAACTAACCAATGAGGTGGGTGCTTAACAGTGAACACAATACATTTTGGAATGTGTTGTGCACAAATTTGTTTTTCTGAGAAACACACCTTCAAATAAAAAAATACACTTGAAAGAGGAATTATTTTATTGGTAAAAATAGCACTATCACCTATTTCCAATTTTCAACAGTGAAATAATGTATTTATGAACTCATGCAAGACGCTTCTTAATCATTGTCGGAGTAAGTTTTGATTTTCGGGTCGACTTACTTCTACCAATCAACGCCTCACAGTTCGTTGAACTTGTAATTTTCGGTCTAGGGGTTGTAATGTGGCGTCTTCTACAAGAACTCGTTCTTCTTGGATCTATTTCGGTCTAAGGGTTGTAATATTCTTCAGTAAAAATAAAGAACAAAGTTATGACTTTGTTAATAGATAATAAGGATCAACTTCAAACATAACTGAGCTGTATTTACATAAAAAACTTATGTGAATAATGTCGTAACCATAATTTAAAAAAAAAAAAAAAAAAATTCAATAACAAATGAACAAGAACAATAGTCCTATTTCTACAGATATAAACATATCCTCATTTATATAAAATGAAGTTTATATGTTGTAACACAACAACAAATGGAAAAAATCGCCTTTGTTAGTCAGGAACGTCGAGTGCGCATGCGCTAATCGTAAACAGCTGAAAGCTATTCTGTCGAAATATATAAACTCAATCGTATCAGATAAATAACGAAAATAAACAACCGATTTCAATTTGATATGAACCGTGAGCGCTATGAATAATATGAATCGCAATAAATAATAACGCCAATTGGCGATTTTTGTAACAAAAATGGCGGAAAGTCAGATTTTTCAAAAACCAAATGTCAAATCATATTGTAGTTCAATTATCACTTACGTTGCTTGAGCTGGCCATTTTGACCGTTGTCAGGTGGGAAGAGGGGTCGCGAGCGAAGAAAGAAACGACAAGAGTGACTTTCGAAGGTCTCTGCGCGCCAACAGCGGTGCGCGACTGCGCAACAAGTGGTCGGCAACTCACCGAAAGACGCTATTGCGCAAGCGCATCAAATATTTGGTCGTCGACGTCGAATTTCCGACTATTACAATCATTACAAAAATGTATATGTAGGGATGCCCCGGCAAATACGCTATTGACAGCCAAACGGTTTCGGATATAAGCAATATTTTTGTAAATTGACACAAAATTATTTTCTTTTTATATAACATATTTATTTTTACATGCACTGTTGTTATCGTATATTCAATTTACAATATTTTCATTTGTATTTATGTAGCAAATCGTTATTTTTTCCATTCGGTTCAATTAAAAATATTTATATCGGTTCGGTTCCACGGTTTCGCGGTTTTCGGTTCAGCTCCGAACGATTATTTTTTAAATGCTTTTATTTGTATTACAAAATAATTTCTACCATTTTTTTCTGCCGCATCACGTCATGACTTTGTTACCTCCGTACCTCCAACTTTTAATTTGTTTCTCATTTTTGTTTTTCAAAACCAGCTCCACCGACCTCACTATGTGTAGCGCAACAACGCCAAAGTCTCCCTTTTTTTTTCATAGTTGAATTTTGCAATTATAAATTGCTAGGGGGGAGTACTGTGAGCGCTTATCTACTATAACCAAAACTAGGCGCCACTCTGATGATACTGATGTGACGGCGGACGTGAGTAACATATTCTTTAATAGAACACGATGGGAGTTTTTCTTACGGTGGTGTTTCGTTCTTCGATCATTCATAACATACAATTAAGGTGGCCAAACTAAGGTTATTATTTGAAGAGGATTTTCCGCAAAAAAAATTTTTTAGCTTCTGCAGCAATAATAACCTTTATATTTTTAGTGTGTTCTTTTGCTATTTTCAAAATCTGGTCACATTAATACAATACTATATGTATATAACTATTATAAACTTCAATAAAATACTACTACAACGGCCCAATATGTCCCATCCATCACCATCCGTTTGCCGAAATTTTTTCCACAAAACATTTTTTTTAGTAAATCTATTTTTTTTAACTTTTTCATTAAAAAATAAGTCAGTGTTCTTTTTATTTGTTTGCGACCTTGACCCTTGCGAAAAGGCCGTCTTATCAGGACTTATAAGGGCCAACGAAACACAATTAATATTTAAATACTATACTCCGTATTTTCTACATGTTTAACAATAAATTAGCTCATACCAACATCCGTACTTTACGCACACCAACGGTATAAGAACAAGCAAGAAACTTATACTTGGGTTGGTCCAAGCATAACTGAAGTTGTACTGGCATGTTACAAATAAATCAGAATAATAATATTTTACTTATGCGGCTTAATCATTTTATATATTTAGTATTTTTCCCAAAAAATTAAGATTAGCACATTTTATTTTAATGCAAAAAAATAAGATATATTTTATAAATTTAAATTATACTCTTATTATTATTTTGTTCAGACAGCATTACTTACGCAATGTATGCAATACGAAGTAGCTCATGCAAGATGACGGCGCCTCTCAATGAGTATTATATTATTTATTGCCGCAGTGGTGTACTTTGCTTGTCATCTTACGCTATATATAATTATCAGTCTCTAGCTTCATAGATTCATCTCCAAAAATAACCTTCGTTCTGCCAATCGACCGAAGCTAACATGGTTTATCACAATAGACTGTATTACCACTGCATAACAAGGCGTGTCCTTATACAGCCAATAGGACCACAGAGACGCTGACTAAATTCAAGCATCCCCCATATAATCCCGACCTTGCTCAAATTTCAATTTGTTTGCTCCACTTAAACATCTTCAATAAAAGAAAGTGGCCACTCAAATACGGCAGCAGATATTCAGAGATAATAAAAAAATATAAGAAGTAGGTAAATGTAAATTTTTACTTACTTACCAACTTTCCAAGACCATTGCTATTTTCTAAAAATCTATCCTCTTAAATTTAGGCTAAAAATAATGTAAGTATATATAAGATAAAAAATTGAAATTGCTCTTTGCTTTATATTTTTATTACTGTTAAATGAACTTCTTTATATATTCTACTTATCGGTTGTATCATTAGTCACGAGTAAGTCAATCCATGTTGTAGAGTTGGACTGCGTGTCTTTTCAAGCATGTATCAACCATATATAATATTAACAGCTGTATACTATTGTTAGGGTATGAGAGTTAATTGTAATACTTGTTTAGAACAACCAGTAAAGAATATTTAATGAGAAAAAAATTTATATCTACAGTTGGTTTTTGGCACATTGAAGATTTACATATGTCATTATTTTCTTATTTAAAATGATGATTCAATATACAGTAGATAAAAAATTAGCTCCTTAATAAGGTGAATTTAAAAGATCTTAGCTTAATTCCATATAATATAAAACATAATCTGTCTATTACATTTTTATTATATTATAATTTTTGTTCCATCGAAAAAACATGTTGAGTTTATCAACCCTAATTTTTCTGGCATAAATTAAGAAAAACTTCATAAATTATTGCAAATATATTTTATTAAATATATTCTCAGTATACAAACGTCTTTTATTAACGCAAGCTATTCGTCAAAAAATACAAAATACGTCAAATATTATATTATATATCCTCTAGTTATTTCCATTCGCAAAATAAATCATTTTTATTAATATTCGCATTAAAAATATATGCACGTGTGTATACATACAAGCGTACTACATACATATGCATTTACAATAAAAATATTAAAAATATCTTACACGCTAATATAGCACTTTTATGCACTCAGAGTTTAACTTATTGCTTTTTCGATTCTTAACATATTAGACCCTCGCTTAAATATTTAACTAACGGAGATCGCTATGTATAAATACATAAGAGAAATAATACAATCATAGGATATTATTTATAATTTTGATTTGATTTTAAAAAATATTTGGTATAATATAAAAAAGCTTGTATATAATACAATTGGAATAAATAATATGTATAAAATCTTTCAAATTATAGCTAAACCAATGATAGAATCCAACTTAAATACTTTATTTGGCATTAATCGTATGGTTATAATAAAATTTAAAAATACTACTTTTCAATTGTAATACAACTAAAA
The DNA here is from genome assembly GCF_051122295.1 of Plectrocnemia conspersa. Taxonomy (NCBI): domain Eukaryota; kingdom Metazoa; phylum Arthropoda; class Insecta; order Trichoptera; family Polycentropodidae; genus Plectrocnemia; species Plectrocnemia conspersa. The sequence goes on along the minus strand of NW_028277172.1, from coordinate 864,928 downwards.
ATGCAGTCAATATCGTCATAAAAAGGCACAAGCGTAATTATTGTGTCTGCACCAGTGTCTGTTATATAATATATATATTTATTTTATAAAATTGACAAATTCTACAATATGAAAATACACACTCGAGCGTCCACACTAGCGTTTATAATAATAAAAAAAACTATTACAACTAAACATATCATTGTTAATATAACAAGAACGCACGCACACACGTATAAACCATTCTCACACGCAAACACGAATCGTTATATGGCCATACAGCGAAAAAAACTACTGAAAGCTCTCCAGGTTCAATTCATAATCGTTTATTGCAATTTTATTTGTACAATACAATACAATCTGACTTCACAATATATTTGTAATAATTATAAATTATGACACAATTTTTTTTAAAACGTACGTATTACAATGAGCAATTAATTAATTAAGTCCATAGTAGAAAATAACTAAAATTATATCACTATACAAGTCTTATTTTCGTAAATATTTTCTTTATTTAAAATAAAATTCGACTCAATTGTGCATTTAATTATTTATATATATATAAACATATATATAATTTTCATATCAAAACGTTTTTATAGTACACTGCGGAATAATATTTTAGTTTGTAAATATAAATAAATTTCGATCTATAAATTTCGACTACGCTAATAAATGTATGTGTATATTTTGTACGTATATAAATATATATTTTCGAGTACGCCAATAAATAAATATATGCACTTACAATACCTGCGTCGGTTACTATTTTACCACCGTTACAATTTGATTTGATGAGTTTTTCATTTAAAATAAATCGACTCTCGTGGGATCGTTCAGTTTAATCCTGAAATAACGTTAAAGATCAAACATTATTCTGATGACCGATTATATATTGCTGTCTATGTCGGTTCACAAACTGACTAATTTCGAAGTGTTAATAATTTCGGGCGAACCTATTTCCGGTTGAGATTTTTGTTGTTGCGTGCCGCACGGCTGGACGGGCGTCAGACCCGTGCCCCCTTCCATCAGGCTCTCGAAGTTGAAGGGGATGCCGTTGGACGGCGTCGTTATCGCGACGCCGGCCACTTCGCTCAGATGTTGGTTGTTCTTGATGCCGTGCGTCTGAGCGGGCGTGAGACTTATAGGCACGTTGAGGAAGTTCGGTCTGTTCGGCTTTATAGGGTTCTGCTGGGTGGGCTGAGCAATTTGAGGATTGGCCGAAGATAACATGATTCTAAAAAGAAAAAGGCAGTCGTTAAGAAGCATTCATATGAATAAAATATGGGTATTTGAGTAACATGTACACTAATTTTGAAGATATAGTGAAACCCTGATTTGAGTATTTCGAGATATGAGCAAATTTTTTTTTTAAATTAAATTGACATGAACAAAAAAACCTCTAGAAAAGTTGTATTAATCACGAAAGAAAAAAAAATTAAGAGAATAATTAATCGCAGTATTTTAAGATTTGCATTTTCCCCCCCCCCTTGAATTTAGGCAGAAAAATGCATGTCATTGAATGAAATACTATGATGTTAATGAAATCGAAATATTAAAAAAACGCCCATTGACTAGCGAACTTTTTTAATTATGTCATTTCAGTGAAATCATATCAGAATACATTTTCACGGGTAGATATATATTTTTACAAGTGAAAATATAATTTATCTGCAGGTGCTAATAAAATTATATGATTTCATATTTTTCATATGTAGTAATACTTATATACTTATCATTATTTATTTACACGTTACAGTGAATGTGTATTTTTCAGGGAATTCATATTTTCACGAAATAATACATTTTCACTAGTAGAAATATATTAATACTAGCGAAAATATAATTTAACTGATAGGCGCAAGTGAAATTATATGCTGCTCTAAAATATCTATGAAACGCAATTTGAGTTGCGAAACGTTTATTTACTGTTCAAACCCAAACCTAACCTACACAAATTAACTTATTATAGTTTTAGAAGTTTCATTAGGTCGAGTCCAAAATATAAATTAAACCAACTCATCTCTCATGGGATTTTTGATGTCTGGTTTTGAATATTACATTGTGTTTTAAATATGTTAGCTATTCTTATCGATATTACTACGGACTTCTAATATCAGAGCATTGGTTAAAGTATATTCAAATCGAATTTTGGTCAATAGGAGGGCACAAAAACAATTATCACTTCTCAGAAGTCAAAAATTCACGTCAAAAGCAATAACGCTCGTTGCCGAGCGTTCCCACTGCGACAACGCTGACACGATTTTATTGCTTTTGACGAGGATTTTTGACTTCTGAGAAGTGATAATTGTTTTTTGCGCACTCATATTGGTCAACATTCGGCTTAGATATACTTTATTCGATTATCATTTATAGTGAGTTATAATATTGGTATTAAAAGTCATAATATGAACGCTAGATAACCGAGCGTTTCTATTGCAACGGCACGATTTTAATGATTTTGATGTGGATTCTATCTAAACAGCATGTCATTTAATCTTAATAAAATCGAAATATTAAAAAAAAAAACGAACACTGACTGACAACTTTTGTCCCCCCCCTCTCATAGGAAAAAGTTTAAATGTCCCCGAATAAACGGCAATTATGGCCAACTTCAAAGTCAAAAACGTAATGAAAAGAGCAATAAATAAAATAATATTTCAGAAAAGTTCTTCGTAGACGGTTTAAAAAAAGTTTCTTGTTAAAAAAAAAGTTTATAATCCTTAACCTTTCTAATGCCGGGCGAGCATTTTGTCACTCAATGACTATAACTACGTCCGTACATAAAGTCATTCGCAAATAAAAGCGCTTGACTAAATGGTCAACACGTAGTTTTCAAATGTTTATGACCTTTTTTTAAAAATCTAAAAATATGCAGCATTGAGTGCGTTGATACGTAATACACATTGTTAAAAATGCTATAGTAATATAATAAAAGCAAAGTGAATCAGTCGGATTTTTCTAAAAATATACTATAATACATATGTAATAAAATACAATATTATTTTTTTAATTAAATTTTGATATTGACAATTAAATTAGTAAAATACTAATTTAGTATAAAAAGAAAAAAAATATTGATAAAATTGATTTAGAAGAATTATTTTATATAGGGTAAATATTTTTTTATTTTCTGCCGGGCATTAAACTAAACAATAACACAACACAAAAAACACTAGTAAGTTGAAGTATGCCTGCATAGAAAAACACTAATTTCCTTGTACGTTACGTAGTTGTTTTGGTTATTGAATAGTGCAAAAAATGTATATTTACCTCTTATTGACTTGAGGTGAGGTGAAAACGTCGTTGTCTATAATTAGAGGCGCTTCTACCACCTCTTCCTTAATCCTGACGTTCGATTCCATGTTATACATCATCCCCTTGTTGCTCTCCGCTACTGTATTATGATATGGCGGTTTCACGTCCGGCGGCGAGTTTCTTCTGTTTGCCGCCGCTTGCATCCTACAGCAGTTTCTGTGCGTCTCGAGCAAAAACTCGAGTTCTTCGCGGTGGCGTTTCAACTGACAGATCTCGTCTTGCAGCATCTGCTTTTTGTTCTCCAGTCCCCTGGTCTCCTCCTCGAGCTCGTTAGTGTGGTCCATTCGTCGTTTGCGGCAGCGGGCGGCCGCCATCTTGTTCCTCTCCCGCCGAACATTGCGGCGTTCCTCCTCTTCGGGGGAGAGGTAACATTGAGCGTTGTTCGGTCGTCTCCCTCCCATGCCGCGGCGTCTGACGGGTGCCGTCGACGGAGCGGCCGGAGAAAGAGACGGCGACGGAGAGATGGACGCAATGCTGTCACCGCTGTTGCTGCTCCCCGGTCCCGGGGATACACGTAGAGAACCTCCTCCGAATCCGATGCTCTGAGACGTGCCTAAAAATAATACAGAAATTACTATGATTTTATTGGGAGAATACGAGGAAAAGTACTACTCTTGATAAAATTCTTCTAATTTTAGATCATGAAAATTACTATTCGTCATATAGGTTTTACAGTCATTATCAACAAAACCCATAAGTCTGCTTTCTATTATACTTATCAATTTATAAATAGTTTTATCAGAACAATACAAAGTTTCTTCGTTTTTTTTTATGATATCATCTGATCTTCTTAATTACCTATTGAGGTAGGCACGACTGACGGAGGTACGAAGCCGGCCTGGTTGGTGTGCTGCTCCGTCTGGCACTGCAGCTCGATGAAGGTCTGTTCTATGCTGCGGAGAGTCGTCGGCGTTAGGGTGGCCGTGGTCCTGGTGGGCACTCCGGAGTTGAGGCCGTCCAAGCTGGCCAGCTGAAAGACAGAGAGAGAGAATCGTTTATATAACTGGCGAGAAGAACGAGGAGCGCCGTCAACGGGACCTGGTGGAGCCATAGCTCCTTGGCGAGAATATTGGCGATCTCGCACGCGTCCATGGTCCGCTACGGTTAGGGTCGGAGGCGAGGGTCGCGGTCGGGTCGTCGGGTTTCCATACACGACATGCTCGTGCGGGTCGTTCGTTCGAGTCGGCGCCCGGGCGCACTGTGTGCGAGCTGGGACGACGCAGAAGCCGCGCGCTAATTTTGGCACCACCTGATGCGCGCTCAGGTAGCCAGAATCGACGGAGGGAATCAACATGGAATCTTCCCGGATTCTAACTGGACTAAACTTTTCATTGGGAAAGTTTAGTTTAGTAGAAACCCATTAAACTTTAAAAAAAAACTACGGTTTTATTTTATTAGAAAATTGAATTTTCTGATTAGATTAATAATAATGACAATTGCAGTAGATACAGATCTTTTGATTAGAATGACTTTAAGGTGCATCCATACAAGTCTTTGTTTTCTTACAGAAGTCTACCGTAAAAACAAAATATAAATACTGCGTGATGTTATTAGCTACTTTACAACACGCGTGATTCCAGACACATCAGATATAAGTAAGCCAACTAAATAGAAATCACGTAGGTGCAGCAACACATACATGCACTAGCATATGTATTTGATCTATAAGAAGATATATCGAACAATCAAACTGAAGGATTTGTCATTTGATATAATAATACGCATCTTAACCCTTTGGTTGCCAAGGCACTTTTATATTTTTCATGGCCGCTATTTTGAAACTAGATGCGGTTAATTTTACAGAATATGAAAAATTAATTTCTAACAATGTTACGTTTAACCATTTCAATAAGATGGCGGATCAGACAGACTAACAAACCAAGGTCTATTTTTCATAAAAGTTTCATGACGATCTAGAGCAATTATTGTATCCTTAAAAAAAGTTAAAACTTTTATTAATGATTTCGGCAAGTAAAGGGTTAAGCGCGTCTAGGAACGTTAACACTCGCGTCGAATGTTTTTAGTGGTGACTTATGATAGTATGTAAATATACTAAAGGTCCATTCACATACTATAATAATTTGTAATTCTAAAATATATATTCCGTTCCAGTATGATAGATGTTAGTGTAATGCGTTACAACGGCATAAACACACACAACACTAGAATTGAGACATTAGACTGAAATCAAAATCTGTAAATCAGCAATTTGATTAATCATAAACTAGTATTACAACTAATAAGCAATATATGTCACAATGGAAGATTTAGAAGAAAAAAATTTTTAATTATTCAACCGCGAGATTAGGAAAATCTAAGAAAACTAGTCTGTAATTATAATTATATAATAATATAATAATCACTAATTTCGATTTCTTAAATACGATATAAATTTAAAAAGCACTATTCATATGAAATTTTAGATATTAGTCACCGACTTATCTATTGTGCTAGTAAATATAAATATATGATTAAATTTAGGAGGAGAAATCGATTTGGAGACTAGATTAATATTCTCACTGCTAGTATTTCACAATCTAAACTTCTCTTTTATTGACTATTTTATTTATCTTGTGAGGTTTGATAGCCGCAGAAGAATGGAATTTCTAATAAAATTACAATATTGATACACACGTTTTGAATGAATGTTTGTATTACATGAAAAAAATATTACGATGTTTTCATTGAATAGAGATCAAAGCGTCTTTTTTATAACACAAATTGATTTTTTCGATGAGATTAGCTATTTTAACGCCGACGGCTACAGATTCTTAACCTTTAGAAATCCAGAGGCATCTATTTCATGCCCAATATAAGTATTTTAAAAATAATTTTATTTCATAAGTAACGCAGAAAACAATTAACTAAATATTATTTACAAGTAAAGAGCGAAACATTCTTTCTTTTTATGCTACAAACATATATAAAAATTAACCACCAATGTAACTTATTTTTTAAAATCATATTTTATGCGAAATATTTTAATTAGGCGTTAAAAATTATTAAACATATCTACTCATAATTTGCTGCTCAGTGTTGCCATATAGTGAACTTCCAGTCTAGGTCAAAAGCAATAAAAACGAATAAAGAGAATCGAATAAAGTACATCTAAACCGAATTTTGACCAATAGGAGAGCGCAAAAAAACAATTATCCCTTCTCAGAAGTCAAAAATCCACGTCAAAAGCAATAAAATCGTGCCGTCGCCGTCGCAGTGGGAACGCTCGTTACCGAGCGTTCCCACTGCGACGGCGCCGACACGATTTTATTGCTTTTGACGTGAATTTTTGCCTTCTGAGAAGTGATAATTGTTTTTTGCACTTTCCTATTGACCAAAATTCGGTTCGAATATATTTTATTCAGCCGTCTTATATTATAAGTCTATAGTGATATCTGTAAGGATCGTATTTTTACTATGTATACATACTATGGAGCAATATGTGCTTATTAAACTTTGCTTATTAAAATTTCTAAGACTATAGTTAGTTTTAGAACTTGCATTAGGTTAGGTTTGGGTTTGAACAGCAAATGGACGTTTCGCAACTGTCAAATTGAGTATCATAGACATTTTAGAGTAGCATATTAGCGCATATTAAATTTTCGCTAGTAGAAATATGTACTGATGAAAATGTATATGGACTTTACTAGTGAAAATATAACATTACCAAAAATACGCACTCACTGTAACATTTATACATCGGATGTAAATAAATAATGATTATTATGTATATTACTACATATATAAAAGTTGAAATCATATAATTGTACTAGCACCTACCAGATAATTTATATTTTCACTTGTAAAAATATACATCTACTGGTGAAAATGCGATCGAAAGGGAATGTATCTGATGTATAATGCCTGCACTACACTCTCTGGAAGATGGCCAAGGTTGGCCAAGGACGGAGAATATATTGGGTTACTTCGGTCGAGTTCGGTTCTGCCCGCTCTAAAATCTTCAACAGACTTCAACAGACTCTTACTGACATCTTTGAATATTTTAGGGCACCAAAAGGGATTAATTATATTGTTGATAGTATATTCTTCTAACAGATATCGTTATAATATATTTTTTCATATAAAATCAAATAATTCAAAAATAATTAGTGGTACTTGATTTTGTTAAAAAAATCGTTTCGAATATCCTTATGTATTTTCCTAGATCGGTTATAAATGTCACACCATAACGAATTCTTATTTAGAATCCATGGCGACAAATTCTAGGATAGTCATAGATGTGGTGTTCGTATTCTGAAGTATCATTTTTATGCCTTATGGCATTTTGCAAGAGCCGACAAAGATTTTGCGTAAATTGAATATTTACGACCGAAAAGTTTTCACTGATATTGTATTGGTGAGTACCCACACAAACTTTTATAATTATCAGTAGCGTAATTTTAACAATATGACAATTTAAAAACTGCAATTATTTGGCACATTTTTCGATCGCGCGCAAATATGCCAGCTGTACGTGACAGCAGCCGCCGTGCGGACGTCGTTCACGGCCACCACTTTTGACCATATATTTTAATAATCCATTTAATTTAAAAATTATTCATATTTTGCGCAAAATTTCATATAGTTTACTTCGGTGTAATCACAATACCTTCTTGTAGGTGTTGACTGTTAGATCAATTTTTATTTATCTAAATGAATTACTATAGCACAAAGTAATTTGTGAGATGAATGCTTCTCTCGTGTTAAATTTGATTTTGCAAGCGGAGCATCTAAAACACGCGTTAGTGTCATATGAATATGTTCCGTTGGAAGATCACTTGTTGATAGTGTTTATGTCACGTCGGAAATTCTCGATTTCTAATAAGATTCTCATAAGGCGTGAACCGAGTTCACAATCCTGACCTTGTTTAATACACACTACAAGAAAAGCGAGACAATCCCGACCTTCGCAGCCGGCGGCTGCAATGGAAAGGGTTTTTGGCGCGCGTCCAAGAGGATCGGTCGCTATTTCAGCACATAAAGGACCCTCTCCGCGCGAAAATAGCGTCTCGGAACGCGAGGCGTTTCCGAGGAGATAAGCCGGAACACCCTCGATTATCTTATCTCGGTCGCTGCTACGCTGCGCTATCGCCAAACCGAACCGAACCGAACCGAACGGGAATCGAAAATCGGAAACCGCAAAGGGCGTCGCGAAAAGTCCGATCGGGGGCGGCGCGACAACAAAGAGCGATAGCGAGAGTTCGAAGACCCGGTGCGAAGAGTCGATAAACCGAGAACGGATCCCGACATATAAATAATAATAATAATAATAATAATAAAATCATACGGCGGGGAGGAGGTCGTTCGTCCGTCGTCCGCGCGCGTCCGCAGACAGACGTCTGGCCCTTTTATGGATTTAGGGTCTGGCCACGCGGAGTGGAACGACCCCGTTCAAAAGAGCGACGCGTACTTTTCGATATTATAAGATATGTTATAAAAAACAATATACATATATATATATACACAAAGACTTAGTCATTTCCGCGCGACTGAGTCATTCACATCACTAGCGCGTCACGAGTGATTCCGAGAAATATCGAAAAAAATCGCATCTATCTAGTTCGATTTCGCGAGATGACGAAACGGAGAGCAACAATGGGCGCGCCGCTTCGAAGACGCCAAAACTGCGGCCGCAGATTAAAATGTGACAGTTCGCTGTCGTACGTAAACAAAGGTTCGGCGGTGGGGGGCTGCAGTTGCAGTCGCGATTGGAATGCAACACGTGACATGTTTAAAATCGCAACATCTCTTTGTGTCTTTTTTTAGTTTGTTGTTGTTGATATTGTTTATCGCACGTGTTTGAACTTGTTTACCTGAATGTTACGGGATAATAACGCTAATGTCGCGATACGAAGGCGATAAAGACAACACGCGACGGAGGCCCAAAGGCGACTGAGGCTCGCGCGACGCTCGCGTCGCTTTTCCGGCCTCTGATAAGGACGATGCCTTGTGGTGGTGCACACCTGCGGCACACCACTTTTCTTCGACGACTGTTGTGCGGTATAACAGCGCACGCTTTGCTATAATATGTATAGCAATAGTCCTTAGAAGACGTAGAAAGCAATGCTACCTAAATCAAGCAGTGGAACAAGTTACTACCTGTAATGTTGAAATTAACAATAACCCTCAAACAGCTGTTTTAAAACTTGTAAAAACATCAATAATATTACTCGTTAAGATTTCAAAAATTACTAGTGAAGAATATATTGACAGCGTGTATTTTTACACGAGTCTCTCCTATTGTGTTCCCCCGTATAGCGTAGTTTTGAATGAAATAAAAAAAAATTTTAATGAATCATAAAATATACTTAAATATATGATATAAGACACTTTATATCCAACATTCAAATTTTAATGCATTTAAAATAATACGTAATAGTTCTAAACTTAGCTAATTTTTTATTTCAAAATTTAAATGCAAAACCCATGTAAATATAGTAATGTATTCAATACGATTGTTCCACAGAACGATCTGCTGAATTAAAAAAAAACAATTGGAAAAATGTCAAGCATCATTTTATAGCAATAAAATTTGAGAAGAAATGCAGACGGAACACAATAAAGAAAATTATCCTGTCATTAATAAAAGTGATGACGAAATTAGGGTATTAAAAAGATTTCGATAGAACGTGATATTAAAGGACACTTACAGTAATTAACTGCATAATTATACGATTTAAGATGTTTATTTTTTTTTAATTCTACCATTATTGTTTTTTAAATATAATAAATATGTTTTAATTAATATCCTAAAATAAAACGTACAGCAGAAAAAAAAATGATAATTTATATTTATTATTTATTCATTGTAGACTATCGCATTTTAAAAAAATCAACTAAAAAAACTGTTGCGTTTGAGTTCCCTGGCACTCGCAAAATCAAGGACAAGGACACGATAAGAACATAAGGCACCTGCTCATTTAATACATAAAAATGACGGGAAAAGTTTAATTTGCTAATTTCGGTAAATTCATATACTAACAAAATATAGTTAACAGAACCTAACCTCAAATTTTGTATGGGTGCCTAGTCCCCTATAACGTAGTATTCCTATAACGAAGTCTCAATCTCTACGCTATAGGGGGGTCGACTGTATATCATATACGGAAATAATGTATTCTGTTCAAATCGAATTTGAAAAAACAGATATGCCAAATAAAATAAATTGAGATTCTAATTATGTTATACTGCACATCGTTCAATCAGTGGCAGAATATATATTATAAATATTTTTTCTAATATGTCTTCACCGTTATTGTCAGGTTGCATAAAAAGAGTACAATTTAAATAATCAATATATAAAATAATCGTTTGTGCATTACTGTTGGACAGTTGGGCAGAACACTACAACGAATCCTTTACCGAAAAAATTCCGAAAATTCACATTAAATAAATGCATTTCAATGCACATATTTTTTTAAATAATTTATAAAAAATACGAGAATCTCTATATGTATTTATTTTTATGCGCTTTATTGTCGAATTCGTTCTTAATATTCTATACCTTTAAATAATATCCATTAGATTAAGTTATGTTTGGGTGTAAATTAAAACACAGACAACTACACGTTTCTTCAATTGAAGTCAAATATATAGTAGTCTTTATATTATTAGAGAAAGGACATGTTAACTAACATGACAGTTGGAAAAAATAGAATAAATGCGAGAGACAAATAGTAATTGATTCTAATTATAATAAATCGGCGGCAGAATATTTTTTATTAATAATTTATCTGTCTTCACTTTAGTGCGCTCTTTAAGAATAACATTGCTCGAAAACGGATAGAATTGTAATTTTCTACGGAAATTTCATAGCTTCCAAAAGGACAAGAAAATGTTTGCAGGTCATTGAATTTTTTAATTTTTTAGCGGTCTCAGTTTAGAGTTTCATGCCTATGTTAAACCGAAAACAGCACAGTATAATTTTATCTGTTAATTTATTCTAAATCTTTACAACATTGTATAATGCGTTACAAAAGGGTGAACATAATTAACAACTACTAAAACCGAAACCAGTCTGTAAATCAGTATATTTTATAATACTATGCACGACCTAGCAATATTTTATTATAATTATTCATCAGTGCGATTAGGAAAATCTAATCTGTGATTAACGATCAGAATTATATTTATATAAAATTAAAGTTCATATGGGATTCAAACCCAAGTCTTTCAGGTATTGGACATCGACTTATACATACGTTTGTATGTATATAAAAAATATTAAAAAAATTGTTTATCAAAAAATTAAATACATAAATCACCCGCATTATAAATAGGGTTGCCAACACTCCCGTATTGTCACGGAATTTCAGAGAAAGATTATGCAAATGGCCACTTCAGACATTTTTAAGCAAAACATTTTTAGCTCGCACTAAACATTTATGACAAAAATGTCCTAAGTGACCTTTTTTATTTTTAGCCAATTTTTTGGCCATGTGTTTCGGAATTGTCTCAGGAAAAGTCGACAAGCCTAATTATAAAACATTGGACTTTTGCTAAAATTTAAAAAAAATACATAGGGAAATTTGTTTTAGTATCTCAAAACTACGTTTATATCAGTTAAGTTTTATACGACCTATCTCGATTTGAATAAATCATCACGATATTCAACAGTGAGGTTAGGAAAATCTAGGAAACCCTACTCTGATATAGTTGATAGGATACTACAATTACTAATTCTGGTCTCCCAGACATGATAGAAATTTAAAAACGCAAAGGTTCATATGGGATTCAAACTACTAGTCGCCAAATATAACATTTGTCAATCGTGCTGGTTATGTTATTTAATTTAAACAACATTTTTGAATCACCACCATGTGCAAATCCATATTTATATAAAAATGTAGAGCACATCTACCTTCAGAAAAATATAAGATCTCAATTTTTTAAAGTTAATGTGACTTTATTGAGTTATATTTTTTGCTAGTTTTGGGAGATCGAACTCACTATCACTCGCTATTCCTATTATTAATATTATTTAACAATAACTATAGATTTAGGTGAATCTTAAAACTGATTTTGATGATATATATTTTATAAAAATATATGTATCATCGTAATCAAAGGACAAGCGTTTGAACTTCGATCTCAAACATACTTTATATTATGATCGTGACGAATAAGCAGTAACGATAAAGAATACCGTTATTATGTGTTTGTTTTATAGTGATGCTCAAATTACAAATTGCTTGTGATTTAATCATAGCAACAAAAAACAGACACATGTGTGGCATCCCTGGAGTCATATGTCATGGTACAATTGAGTTTTTTATAGCTACACGGCTTGCCTGCGTTCTGCAAAGCGTCTCGTGTTTTTTTTTCTCACAATACTTTTAAAACATTGCACTTTTGCCGTCAGCCCAATTGACACTGCAAACACGACAATCGGTATTTGAGGATAAATACGCATTAACGCTTTACGGTCCGAGGTCGAGGTGGTACGATTCCCGATACGATCGAAGATAACGGCACAACGCAAATAAGCCAGACAATAAATATTACAATATCGAAAATGCTTACGCAAGAGTCCGAGAAAGAGTTTCGTAAGATTCCGAAAAACTTGGGCGTTTCGCAAGTGCGCCCCATTATCCATTATCTACCCGAGTGCATGCAAACGTCCACGTCATCGAAGAAATCTGACCGAAGTGCAAGATGTGCCAATTTGCACATAAATCGCAATCGCACAATGCAGCGCCGAAATTCTTATGCAAATTGGAAGTGACCCAGAATATCTGAGATTTATCGAGACACTCAATATAAGACAGAAGAAAGAGATTCACTCTTTGATATTGTTCTGACATTCGACAGTGGACAATATTTATCTTATAGATGTAGACAAAGACATTATATTACTGACTTCACTGCTATGGGTTGTGTGGCACGTATGCATTTAAGTACATAAATAATTTATAAATAATTATTTAACAAATATTTATCATCTTATCATATATGTATATGTTATGATATATCTAATTTAAAAAAGCTGCATCAACATCAACTGCCGCAAAAGCATGCATGTTCTCAGGTTCATTTATTATACATATACAAATATTTTTATATTTTCAACGTTCAAAAGCGTCTATTAATGACCCTAAACCCTAATGCTTACAATGAACGCCCCTATGGGTTTCACAATACATTTAATTGATACTCACGACCATGATGATGGTGGTAATATTAATTTATTTATTCAGAAATTACACTAGACGACCCTCAAAATACTAGATGTTGTGCATTAATAACTTGAATCAGAGCGGTAGAATATCCGCGGAGTTCCCCGCGTATTACGCACATATTGGCAACCGCTAGAAGTGAGATATACCGTCTGTGGATTTATTTCTGGCAAACGGGGAAAAACCGATTTGGACATAATAAATCTCCAGGATGCTGCACAGATTAAAACCCTTTCGGTGCGTGACTCGATAGCTTAATTTAGCATCAAAGATGGTGCTGAAATGTGATTCTGATTATGAACAAGACTGTTGACCTCAAACAGCCCGATACATGTTGCTATGTGTGCAACTGAAAGTATGACGTCCTACGGAATCTTGATCTGGAAAATTGTTGACCCTGATATTGAATTGTGTGTGAGATGTGTAAATACGAATCGAAATGTTTTTAGAAGATTGATGACAATTGAATAGCTCCGCCTGCGTAAGACGACAAAACTATTTTGTATTAATGTTTGTTCAACAATATCTCAAAAACAAAATTCAGTTTTTTTTATTAGAATTAAAGAAATTCATGTATAACCACGTACGGCATACAGTGCCATATATGGCCTCACTTATTTTGTTCAGATTACATTTTGTTTTGCTGCATACGGATACTCTTCAGTAACACAATTGCTACAGATATCGAAATTATAAACTGCATTAAGCCAGAGACTTTATTTAGAAAGAATTTTGGCAAAAAATGCATTATATTAAAAAATCAACCATGGACAACCAGATAATTTTCATTAATTTATTTTATATAATTCGGCTCCTGTGATTTTTTTATAACAATACAGAGGCTTTCAATATTGTTTATAAAATATTTTTGTTATGTTAATTTATTAGTATTATTTAAATAATTAAAATTAAAAAAAATATATAATTATAATGTTTTTTTATTTATTATTTATTAAGTTATATATGTAAATATAACTATCTCGGGTACCTCAAAACAGTGAAAAATTAACCACCGTACATGTACGGCGATACTCCTCTTAAAGGATTAATGAAATCGAAACATTAAAAAAACGACTACTGACTAGCCAATTTTTTCTCCCCCCCCCCCCCCTCTGAAAAAAGCTGAAATGACGTCCCTGCATTAACCGTTAGTAATTATTTGAAGTGCGTCAGTTGGCAATATTACATTGCTACGTGTTTCAACATATTTTTTTCGTTGATTGTGTACAACACACGTTTTAAAAAATATAATCGTAAGTTAATTTGAGAATATACTAATAAATTTTACAATCATTATCATATCATAAATGAGGTTTATTTATAAAGCTATATCCAACAACTATGTATGGCCATATATGGTACGATATGCAGTATTTTTTTTTATTTTAAGGTAAAATGGATCCAACAATTTTTTATTGACGCAAATATTTTTTACTGTACCTTGATTCATAATAAATAAAACATCCGAAGGATAATTTAAATAAGCAATATATAAAATCATTGTTCCATAAAATTAATTGTTTGTGCATTACTGTTGGACAGATTAGATGTGAGCGAGCATTGATTAGAACAGTGAACACCCTATGAATAACTCTCTGCAACAAATCATTTTCAGAGAATTCAAATAAAGAAGAACACTGCCAACAAAAATAACAAGTCTTGAAAATTCATCTATATTTTCAAAATATTTATTTGCTAATTACTGACGACCATTCAATACGTGTAAAAAAAGATCCAATGGGTATTGCACAGATTTATTATATAGAATGTTCTTGTTTTTATATTTTCTTTTTTAATTCATTTTATTTAATTTGCATTTTTTTGTTCTTAATGCATATAGTGCCACATATGGCTCGATTTACTAATCAAATTTTAAATAATAAACAAATACTTTTTATTTTTTATTGCAGCGAAAAAAAATCCATCCGGTAAGGGGGCAATATTGCTATTAGTATAACCTATGTAGATCCTTCTGACGCAGTTCCGCGAATAAAACAATCACAGAACTTTCCTCCGTCACAGAAATGAGAAACCGCTTGCATCCGCAAATAGAATTTTCCGCGACACCACAACAGCGAGGACAAAGGGAAAGAGCGGACCTTATTAATCGACAAAGAAAACTCAAGCAAAGGTGCGCTCGACCTCGAGATTAATTGCGAATTATGCAGCTAAGCGTGCTCAAAGTGGCAACAGCGCTCGAACAATAAATCCTTTTACGTTTCGGCCATATTTGGATAACGGTCGCCGAGTTTTTCCAAACAATTAGTTGAACGCTCCAAAGCACATAATGGACTAAGTTCGACGAACATTTATCTAAAAAGAACAATAACCAAATCTGAGGAATTCGTCTCTAAAACGTGACAGATAAGAACCGAAGACTAAACCTAGTCAGTAAAACATTCCTTTGAAATCCATGGATGGATTCGTATTATTCCACTGCGCAAATGTGTTTAGCAAACCTGTTTCCGAATACCTTATCCTTATCTGTTGGCTAGCTACATGCTGACGGATAAGCACATAACGCGGAAACTATGCTATTTTTCATTCGTAGTACATGCGTTCGATTATAAAAAAGGTCATTGTATATGTATGTAGGCAACGCAATCAGAAATGTCGCCACTGGGTCGTGATCGTGACTCATGGGGGTATCCCTCCAATCTAAACGCTATAAATATACGCACCGACGCAACAGATCTACGACATTCCAAACGTAAAGAGGTAGGTTAAGGTCCCTTTTTATTTAATCACAAAAATACCTGTTTATCCAAAACCCCTCAATACAATTAAAACAATTTAACTAGTATATCTATTTTAGTCAAAATATTTTGATTCATAGCTTCGCCAAATCTAATCTTATCTTAAATCATCTAACTAAACTATATATTTCACATCCAATATAGATGGCGCAATTTTTGCCACATTTATTTTAAATAAGTTTCAATTAACCCTGAACTGTTTGGCACGGGCGATTACTGATTTATCACGTTATCAAAATTTAACATTCATTCATTACAAAATTACGCATGAAGTTAGCTGTGCAAATAAAGCAGGCGCCTGTAGTGGTGACGTTTTTATATAAAAAAACGAAAACAAATTCACACATGTTTTCAGTAAATATTTAAAGAAAATGCTAGACTGATTTCCGGGAAATCAACGGTGCGAGTAATCAGATTAATCGAATAGCACGAATCGCTTTATCTATGGCACGATCAGTAAAATTTCGGAAAATACTTTTAACGATTTGTCGGTTGTTACTTAAAACCATGTTTTGATTAACTCATTTCTCTGAAATATACAATGCCTTTTATCTAATATTTTGGAATCGATTATTTCATAATAACACTCGTGAAAACTTGAAGAGTAGCATAGTAAACAATCATACATTATGGTTACACAATGACAGACTAGAAAATTATACGAATATAAAATACACGCAAAATGTGATATCCCATACTCCCACCACTTAATAACCCGACGTGACTAGTTGACTGACAAACTTTAATTATTTTTTGAAAAAACTTTTAATTACTATTTCTTTTCTCGTTTGATTTTATTTTTGAAGTAAGCCGAAACTGGAGAAAAAAATTCGTTATATTGAATGTAAAGACGATACTATATTTTTATTTTATTTTTAATTACCATATTACTACAGCAGCAAAATAAACAAAATATAAATGAATGGAAATATTGAATAATTTTTGCACTGCATTATATTTCCTGAATATTTTTTTAAATATCTAAAAATTCATGTATGGCCCACGAAACCATAAATGTCGCCTCTGATTTTTATTCAAACCGAATTACATATTTAAAGCCCTCAAAAAAACAAATCATTTCGATGCTCATATTTGGTTCGTCCGTCTCAAAATTTTGTCGACACCTGAACCGGTTTTTTATTTTAAAATTGATATTTTTAACATATTCAAATATGCCACTACGCATTTGTTAGATTTTTATTAGATTTTTTACAAATATTAGAATGTATCGACAATTCACTACGATCGAGTTTATGATAATAAAATTCAATAAATACTAATTATATTACATAATAAATATTAAGCACCCCTGGCAAACATTTCCGCCGAATCATTTGCCCGATACCGCGAATAACCGCTCTATTAAACTCTGGCGCCACTTAATCATACATCCGGCGCTAACGTCGATTCAAATCGCAAGGAGAGAATCGCTAAAAAAATAAGAAAAAGAAGAAGAAAGCGACCCAGAGATTTCGAAATCCGGCCATAGGTGAACGATAACGGCGCGGCGCGCAGGTGCGTGCCGAGAATGACGTCACCACCGCGGTGACGTCACCGCCGGCCGTTCTCGGAAGCGGCCGCGAAGGCAGCGCCGGCTGGCGGCGGAGCGCTTTTCCGCGAATTGTGCGTCATCGTCAGCGACGGGGACCGGCGTGAATCACACGCCCATCTCCCTCTTGCCGAGGGTATCCCGCGAGACGACGAACAAAACTTTCGGAAGTCAATATGGACGCCGTCGAAGGAAAATGGGATGTCATTTTTAATCGCGAATTGGTCCAAGCGGAAAATTTAACGGCCATGTACATAAAAACAACACACTATTCCGGCATTTTAGGTGATATCTATAAATAATATATAAGTATCTTTAGTGTTATATATAAGGAGGTAGACACAAAATGTAAAGCTGAACACTGATGTAATTGCTACAAATCTAAGAAAGATTCTTATGAAAGTACTCCCCATGACTAGACTAGAATAAATGAAAAATATGTTTTCACGAGATAAAACTCAATATAGGCGGTGCTGTAATCGTGCTATTATGTAATCTAAATTCATAAAGTTAATAACTAGCATTTGAGCTAAATATATAATTTACGACAAAAATGTGTTAACTACATATATTAAAATTTACCATGTTATTTTCATAAACTTGAGAAGAACATGGTAAAGTAAGAACTTTCATTACATCGAGTTGTTTAAAACATCAAATGGTTGTTTGGCAACTTTGAGGTTTAACGACAGTTAAATTACATAGGTTACATGTTTTTTTATTATTATAGATAATTACTTCAGGAAGAGAAAAAAGCGTTTTTTTTTACGAATCGGTGAAAAAAATTGGAAATATATGGATTTACTCTCGTGGCCATTATAATGGGAACGTGTTCCTACTGCAACGGCTCCAACACAAAAAAAACAATGACAATAATATTTTAGGTTATGTTAAGTACGATCTTTATAAAAATATCGCTTGCTATATTTCTAATGAAATATTTTATTTTCCATTCCAGAAATTGTCAAAATGCCTTTACCTATCTTAAAAGAATAGAATCTACGTCAAAAGCAATAAAATCGTGCCGTTGCCGTTCATATTAAAACTTTCTGTAACAATATTACGACTTAGAATATGTGAGAATTGTATGAAGCATATATAAACCGAATTTTGATCAATATGAGGGCCCAAAAATCAATTATCACTTCTCAAAAGTCAAAATCAATAAAATCGCGTATTTTTAAAGCATAGTGTAATATCGAAGTGCAGACAAACTATGGAACAATATGCAAGACGTCACGCCACGTCAGTCTGTACTTCTTCTTCCGCTTATTTTGAGTTTGTATTTAGACTTGACCTAATGAAAGTTCTAAAAATATAATTAGTTTTATAACTTTCATTAGGTTAGATTTAGGTTGGAGCAGCAAATGGATGTTTCGCAACTGTTATTGATTTTCATACACTTAAGAGAAGCATATAATTACACTAGCTCGCATATCAGCTAAATTATATTTTCACTAGTAGCAGGGCCGGCCCTAAGTTATTTGGCGCCCCAGGCAAAAACTAAATTTGCGCATTCCCCCCCCCCTTCTCTATTAATACTTCAATAACTCATTACATGATCGCAAAAATATATTTCAAATTAAAGTAATTTAATATTATATTTGACACCATACTCTTTTTTGCGATTGTGGGTATTTAAGAATTTGTAGTTTATTTTTCGTCGCGATTTTTTACGCGTGAAATAATCTAAAGAGTACACAGTAGTATATACAAAAAAAAAATAATATCGGATTATATTCTTTAACAATATTGTTTGATAATTTTAAGTGAATATTGCGCCTTTTATTGGTATCACGGCGCCCCACAAGATCTAGCGCCCCAGGCGACCGCCTGTACTGCCTGCCCCTCGGGCCGGCCCTGACTAGTAGTAATATATTTCTACAGATCCAAACTTCACTAGTGAAAATATTACTTCACTGAAAAATATACATTCACTGTAACGTTTATACATCGCATGCAAATAAATAATGATAAATATGTAAATGTATATATTAGGCACTACATATGGAAAAATTGAAATCACATAATTTTACTAGCATCTATCAGATAAATATATTTTCACTGGTAAAAATCTACCGGTGAAAATGTATTCTGATAAGATTTCACTGAAATGACATATTAAAAAATATTTTCTGAATAGATTCGAGCATGTTTTTCTTTTCTAATTCTCTCTGAAGTATAACCCGAGAATTTCTGGCTTAGAATCAAAAACGTCATTTCAGCTTTTTTCAGGGGGGGGGGGGCAAGAGTTCGCCAGTAAGTGTTTTTTTTAAAGATTAATACTATTTCATTAAATGACATGTATTTTTCTGCTCAAATTCAATGAGGGGGGGGGGGGACAAATGGAGTCTTCAAATATAAAAATATAAAACTCTCGTTTCCATCAAATTTACACAATAAAAAATACACAGAATAACTATATTTTGATGCTTTACCAAGAACAGTTTCGAAACTACTAAGTTGCAATAAAAAAAATAACCTACTAATCATTTTAAATAGTAATGCATTGGCTCTATTTTATGCATCAATCAATGTATCGTTATAATAAATAAAATTAAAACAATATTGTCTTAACGATTAGTAATTTAACTTATGTAACACAAGTGACTATGACTATATTTTATCTATAAAAAATAACCACAACGAGTCATTGTCACATGGTGAAAATTGTTTTTACAGTACATATGCCAAAGTCAAGAAATTACCAAATAAATCTTGCAAAAAAGTAATTTTAAGACAAAAAAAAATAATAAAGTAAAATCACATTTAACTCATATTACACGCATCTTTCACAGGTGAAATCATAGTCAAGTTTGAAACTAAACAACTCATCGAGTGAATCATACAGTCATCAAGGACGTCTTATCGCAAAATATAACATTTGCGGCTTATGTTTACGTTACATATTTATTGTATATAAAAAAACTAGATCAATACACACATTCATTCTTGATTACGCAATACCACCCCTCAGGTTAGAGGTCAAGCGAGTAGCGAAAAGCGTGGGTTCCTTGGCCCTCGCGCAATTAGCTTGAAGTTATAAAAACTTTATAATAGGGGGAACTCTAGACACACACATCACGCAAAGCGTAATCAAAAACAGGAGTATGGGACAGACAATTTTTAGGTGATTTTTAGATGCGATATAGTGCGAAATCACGCAGTCGCTGATGATTGAAGATGAGATAAATGCCCTCCTACTGGAAAGTTTAAGTGGTGCATCCGGCTAATTGACCCCTAGCTCGAGGGGCAATTAATAGTGGTCACTTGACTTCAATTACGGCGCCCGCCAGAGGTCCCCGGCGCGAGGATGCCAAGATAGACTGGAAGATCATCTCTACTGCACCCGCGTGGGATGACAGAATAGTATTTCAAGTATCGGGAACTCGAATGAGGCCGCAAGAAGAAGCTGAAAACGCAGATAAAACGAGGAAAACGTCGCAGTTTCCTCTTCTTGCGGGTCGACGACTTGACTCGAGCGATCCTGTTATGTCAGCCTTTTAATGGATTACGTGTTTTTTTATATCGTTTATTGGAAAACGTGACATGTGCGAAGATGCAAGTCTTAATTGAATTACCTTTAAGTCTCGTAAGCATCGTTTGTGTAAAACGACACGCAGTATCTCTATAATCTAATTAGCGATATTGTTGCAATATGTGTGTTATGAAAGTATTTATACTAATACTATGGATGATAGTATTAAGAATAACTTTACATTTGCACAGATGTGGATTGTTTCGCAGTAATAGTATGCTTAAATTTAAGTGGGAAAACATTTCAAGATATACGAGTGTATGTGAGTATTATGAAATATCTCAATTATTTTTGTTGAAACTGAGTTATAATAATCTAACTAATTTATTTAGATCAAACCAAAAAAACTACACTTAGTTGTATATATAATACATATGCTAGCTATATCTAAAAATTAAATCATTTTCAAATTTTACAAACTTCTTTTATAATAATTAATTATTTTTTTACAGTAGCATTTTCTTGAAAATATTAATCTTTTTATAGTAAAGTTTTTTCCAATAAATAAAAAAAACCCAATCAATCAGTTTTATCAAATTTCCAAGAATAAAAGATTATGTGCAAATGCATGTTTAAAACAATACAGCTTCTGCTTGGATTATAACAAAAAATACATTATCTTATGCTAAAATCCATTGGAAAGACCAATATATTGGCCTTTCTTTAAATTTTAGAATAGTGCAAACGTATGCAATGATGAAATGCTATTAAGATGTATAAATAACAAGGAAAATTTATTAATGACAAAAAAAATGTGATTTACTATTCATTAAAAATATGTTATAGTAAATTTTTTTAGATGAATCTGAATATGACACATGATTTTTTTATCAACGTACACAGAGCCGAAACGATATCGACACATATTGACCGAAATTCGGTTTGAATATATTTTGACCAATGCTCTCATATCTGTAAGGATAGCTATCATATTTTTAAAACATAGTGTAATATCCAAGTGCAGACAAACTATAGAGCAATATGTGAGATGTCTGTCTGTACTTCTTCCGTTTATTTTTCTACAGAGAAATATTTTAAGCTTGACTTAATAAAAGTTCCAAAACCATAATTAGTTATAAAACTTTCAATATGTTAGGTTTAGGTTTGAACAGAGACTGACGTATCGCAACTAGAGATGAGTTAGCTTAGTTTGTACTTAAATAAGTTCTAACATTAAATTACATATATACCAATTAAAATGTATTCCAACATGATTTCACTGAAACGACATTTAAAAAATATTTTTATGATAAATTCGAGACTGTAATTTTAATTTTCTTTGTGGATAACTCAATAATTTCTGGTTTAGAATCAAGGACGTCGTTTCAGATTTTTTTAGGGAGAGAGTGAGAGCAAAATTTCGCCAGTCAGTATTTTTTTTAATATTTTAATTTCAATTCATTAAATGCCATGCATTTTTCTGACCAAATTCAAGGTGGGAATACCTCCCAAAGGACGTCCGTGTTGTCTTGAGATGCTTTATTATGATTTATCTACTAGTTCGAATATCTGATAATTTCATAAGATCCTTATCTATCGCCTTATAGTATATTTAGTTAAAAGAAAAGGCAATAATATATTTCTTACATACATACTTCTTTTACAGTCGTTGTTTACGTAATATGGTTTAGCCATATTGCATTGAATGCTATAAATATGACACTGATACGTGATATTTCATTTTTTTTAAAGGCAATTTACAAATATATTTTATGGATATGGAACATTTTGAGAAGTATTATGTTTTCAGACATTAAATACCGTGTGCATAAATTATTGCGTTTCGACATTTAAACTTCATACAAAAAAATGCACTTAAAACTGTTTCTCTAGTATGTCTTTTTTATTATCTACATACCATCACCATATGTCGGCCTTCCTACGCGCATTCAGCAATCCCTAACATATCTTAAAAGTCTAATATTTGGCCCTGAAATGTTCCTGACCTGTTTAAAGTAGGTCAGTATTTTAATTCGTTCATTTAATTTGATATTCATAGCAATAAAAAGTACCTAATATAAACACTATTAAAATTACAAAATGGCGGCTCTTTAAAAAATACATTTTTATAACATACAGAAATTGCGACATTTGAGGGAACAGTTTTCATATAAGAGAGGTTTGCAAATCCAATCGAAAACAATGACGCACAAAACGAGTCGAACGGAAACTATTAATACGTAGTATCATCTGTCAGATCGCGTAGTAAAAGCCCGCGCGCATGCGCGACGGCTACGTTTTGAAAAGCGTCTGTGGCTGCGTCTGCGCACGCGCGCTAATTTTTCACTTTCAAATATTCACGTAATACGTTCGCGCTCGACTTTGATCCGGCGGCGGTCAAGGCCGCGTTTCTAGCATAAACTCACGATTTTCTTGTCGTCGTTCTTCCAGTCGAACATGGTGGCGAACATGTAGTCGTAGGGCTCGGCGG
Source organism: Plectrocnemia conspersa (assembly GCF_051122295.1). NCBI lineage: Eukaryota > Metazoa > Arthropoda > Insecta > Trichoptera > Polycentropodidae > Plectrocnemia > Plectrocnemia conspersa. The sequence continues at coordinate 841,182 of NW_028277172.1, read as the reverse complement.
CGAACGACAGTTCCGGCACTAGGCGGGCCGAAGCGGAGGGCGCCGAAAAAAGCGACATGGGCGCGCGATGAGTCACTCGAACCTACGACACTTTGCGAGTAGCGAGTAGCGAGACGGTGCGAGACGGTGCACGACGCGCATACGCTTATCAACTGGCCGAGGAGAGCCGCGTCCGACGCTTTTACGCGGCGCCGTGAAAACTTTTTTACGCGGCGGGAGGGGGGAGAGGTGGGTCTCTCGCTTCTGCGAATTGGCCCGCCGACCCCCACTACCGATCCCGCTTTTCCTAGAACGGCTGGTTAATGGACGAAATTATTGCGACCATACCCCCGAAAATTTGTTTTTTCCGAATTACATAAAGCGAAAAGCGCTGAGTCATCCGCCGAACCGACGAGCATTTTTTTATAATTTCATTTGCCGTTTTACCACAACATTCGAAAACAAAAACTGCACATTTGATATAAAAATAACGAAACGTCATTTCAAAGGATTTAAAATCATATTGACGTCTGTGATATAAGCACATTATTTTTTATATATATTCACGTATTATTAATTATACAATACATATATTTGTATTTTGATCATATTTAGCTGTTTAAAATTTTCGTCGTGCGCTATTTTCGTTTGATTATGATATAGAAGGGACGTAAGGCTCCTCCTATTTCCCGATTTTATATAACAAAAAAACGCTGAAGTTCTACTTGGAATACACGAGAACTAAAAACAGCGGATGCGCGCCGAATCGACCGCAACGACCCTCAGAAGCTTATTTTACTTTGATTACGCCAAAATAGTTAAAATCGAATTATATACATTATTTTATATAAATTGAGATACATTATTTTGCCGGAATGGCTTTTGGTTTTCCGAAGTTAATGTGCCAGAGGAGCCTGAAATATAAGCAGGCACTCAAACTACACTTCAACAATGAAGCACGAATTGAATTTGTAAACAAAGCAGATCTGTCATCTTTTCGATGGCAAGAGCTGCAAATGCTTTAAAATCTGTGCATGAACAACTTGTCTATGCGAAAATTATTGATCGATTGGAATGGTTGGATGTTCAAGATCTAAAGAAACACCTCCGTGCATTAAGAAATAAATTATATTATTAAATATTTTTTTATATTATGTTTAATGTACAAACAATCAGCTATATAAGCTAAATGAATTAATAAAATAAATAAACAAATCTCTACTCTGATGAACATAAAGACAAAAAGCACAGGAATTTTTTTGACATGATATAGTTCAAATTCTGACGTCTTTGTAGTAAAAAATGAAATAATATCATTTTTAAAAGTTTAAAGAGAAAGTTATTACTACAGTAAAACATATTATTAATATAAATTAATTTAATATTAGCAATAAAAAAAACAATAATTAATATATAAGAAAGAAAAAATATTAAAATTAAACGATACGAACAGGACCAGCTCCTCGTAGCTGACATTAATCAAAGTGCAATGACAAATCGACTGCATATAAGCCAACTTTAAATGTCCTTAGATGTTTATTCTTCTACTTGTTAATTATAAACAGTGTTTTTTTTTAATATTTCCATTTCATTAAATGACATGGAATACACACACCTCCCCCCCTCCCAAATGACGTCCTTGGACACAGACGGTCTAGTTCTAGGTAGTACGAGCCCAGATTAAGGATTACAACTACTACTATTCGAATAATCAAATACCTTCTGAAGTAATAAAATAATATTTAAAATTCGAATCTGTCATATAACAGCGCCTTTCAACTATCGGTTCGCGGACCAATTTGTTTTTAAAATATTTAAAAAAATATTTTGGTAATTAATCTTCAGAAGCCTGATTTATGTAGCCTGTGGGAGTAAGACTTGAATTAGTATTTTGAAAATACTGAAATTATACTGAAAAGATAAATAAAAAAACTGTTTTATAAACAGGTTTTGCTTAACTGTTACACAGGAAATTAATATTAAAAACGTATCTTGCTGCCCACATATTCGAAGAAAAATGAGAAAAAATAAGTTCTATATTTTTGCTCAGCTTCGCACATTTTTAGTAAAAAAGACAATAAATCATTCGCTCTAAAAGTCTAGATGGCACTATAAATATGTCCCATTTTAAGAAAAAAAAACGATAAAATCGAATCCTTAGTATTATCGCTCGAGATAAAAGTAACTTTCATAATAACAAGATTCTTGGAATTAATTTGGCGTGTACTCTCTGGACAAGAGCGGGCAGAGTAAATTTCGTGGAACGGATCGATGCCAATAAACGATTACATACATAGTTCATAAACAGAGTTTGGACAATTGGACTCGTCTGCTCGTTGCGATTAAAAAGGGATAAGATAAATTTACTACACCTGTCAGACATGACTATTTCATTCATTAAAAATATAGCAATTTAAAAAATCTTAGCTCAAATAAGTCAACGCCAATTTCAATTAGAAACAAATGTTTCAATCACCTTTCTTATATAGAACGTGCGTTTAGTAGATTGCGCAATGGTGACGCCCGTGACTCATGAGCAGTTTAAAATTTCTACTTTGCATATTTACACGTTTAAGCCTGGGAACAACATAGTCAAGCTTATTTATAACACAAAAACAAATGCAACAAATGCAGATAAACTTTTTTAAATCAACTTTTAAAAATAATAAATAATGCGCGGCCAACGGGATCTGGCGTCGATTTCAGATATCTTTTCGCGGAAGACAGGAAATCCGAGAAGAGAAGAGATGATGAGCTTGTGCGAGAACTCGGAAGAAGTGCAAAAACAAGATCTAGATTGGCGGTGAGTCACGGCCGCAACAGCTCGCGCGCGCGCGCGGAATGTTTGCCATCGGAAACGATAAAAAAAAAGAGACGACGCCAGAGCGGTGGCCAAATCGTGTCACATTTTGGCCTTCGACTTCCATTTCGCGAGAAAAACAATTTTTTAATAATCTAGTTACAAAAAAAATATTATGGACAGGTTTTTGCAGTTAAAAATAATTTGCAGATAAATGATTTTAGTATTTATTTATTTATCCGAAATATAAAGACAAGGTTTATTAGCACTGACAAAGGCATTTCCTTGTTAAACTTGTATTTATGGCACAACCAAATATTTCATTGCTTTACTGATACATGTATATATAGTGAAGTGCTCCGTAACCTTTTCTCACACGTACAAAAATATTTTTTTTTATTTCGGCATGATATAAATGCGCGTGATAGCACTTATGCCTGAACTACACTCTCTGAAAGTTGTCCGAACCGAAGTTACAACTGAAGTCAGCCGAGACCTACGACTTCGAGTAAGCGACCACACTGTCGCAAATTTTATATGCAGTCCGTACGGCGGCTTCTGTCACGTACATCCGACATATTTGCGCGCGATCAAAAAATGTGCCAAATAATCGCAATTTTTAAACACTCACCAATACAATATCAGTGAAAACTTTTCGGTCGTAAATATTCAATTTACGCAAAATCTTTGTCAGCATTTGCAAAATGCCATAAAGCATAAAAATGATACTTCAGAATACGAACACCACATCTGTGACTATCCTGGAATTTGTCGCGATCGATTCTAAATACGAATTCGTTATGGTGTGACATTTATGTAAACAGTTCTAGGAAAATACATTTTTGTTACCAAAATCAAGTACCACTAATTATTTTTTAATTATTTAATTTTATATGAAAAAAAATATAATAACGATATCTGTTAGAAGAATATACTATCAAAAATATAATTAATCCCTTTTGATGCCCTAAAATATACAAAGATGTCAGTAAGATTCTGTTGAAGTCATGCGTGTTGACCATAGGATACCTACGCGCATACTGAAATTGAACCGAGTTACTCGTTCAATCTCAGTTTGAAAAAAACCATAACATTATCTCTCTCACTCTCATCACTTAACACGCGTGAGAGCGAAAGGGGAAGTATCTCACCGCTCGCGCTCGAAAGAGCAGCTCCGACTTCGGTCCGTTTGCCGACAATATTCGGAAGCGCTCGAAGCTGGTCAAGTCGACTGAATTACTCCCACTTTATCTCCCGTGCTCGGTAACCTCGGGCAACTTCCGAGAGATTTTAGAGCGAGCAGAACCGAACTCCACCGAAGTAACCCACTATATTTTCCGTCCTTGACCAACCTTGGCCAACTTCCAGAGAGTGTAGTGCAGGTATTAAATAAATCAGAAAACACTGCAAAAGGACTTGAACAAAGGATACAGACGGTGCGGATACAAAATAGAATAGTCTACACTCATCCCTCGATTTAGGCGTTAGATATCGTTATAAATTCGCGTCCACTTGATGAAAATCGATATGTATCGATCAGATGACTGAGCGTATGGTTTGAAGTTATTTGACGGAATGTTCACGAATAAAGGAGATTCCTCTATTTATATAATTATGATAATTAGTAGTTACAGCATCACGAAAAGGGGTAATCGCGTCGTCTTAGTCTAAAAATAAGTATGCTGGATCAAAACTCGTACGAAGGGCGATGATCTCACAAACAAATAAACTACTCAATATCAATGAAACTGTATTTATTCAATGCGCTGAATGATCCGGTGTATGAAAGTTCGTTACTTTTATATTTCACTAGCACCTGTCAGTTACATTATTACTGGAATCTATAACGATTCGCCTTTCAAGTATATAAGGTGTGAATGTTTTTTCTGCGTTTCTTAATATTCTTATAAAATAATAAAAATAGGTTACTCAAAAATATATTTTATGTTAAAATCAATAACATATTATATGGTATTAAGAATTATAATATATGTTACCAAGGATCATAGGTACAGTACAGCGTGCAAAAGAAGAGCACCACTTCTTGAAATATATCTGTAATCCTTAGTTGCACTTTATATCACTCATTTATGGGTATGTCTATACAGTGTTTACCTAATCAGTTGACCATTGTGCATGGAGATACATGGCAAAAATGTTATTGAGAAAGCAAATGCGTTTAACATGCATGAAATAAACTAATCGACAAAAATACTGGATTAAAGAAGAGCCAAATAATCTGGGGGTGATCTAATTCATACATTTCATCGACGGAACTGTGAAAGCGGTGGACTATAAAACTGTCTCTTCGATGGAAAAGCACGTGGGTCCAAATTTTAGTATCTGCACCCTGCCATCGGATGAAAATAGTAAAGTGATCAATGCAGTGGATATGAGATTTAATAAAATTAATACTGATGCCTCTGTTTGGACGAGCGCTGGGGGTTGAGGGAAAAGAGATGCAATATGACTTTCGGATTAACGGTATCCCCGACCTACGCATGGGAGCTTTATTAACGCAAACGGTGCGTTAAGCGGATTCTTTCGCACAGGGGGACATCCGTGTCTTTGGCCTTAGAACTTTCTCCCGTTCGGTCATTGCACAATCGAACGACACTCGAACGAGCGGCTTCGACAAAACCGGAAAAACCCGGAGCGGGGACGGCGGTTCAGCTCCATTATTTTTTTCTGTCCGTTTCTTATGCAAACTCGAGAAAAGTGTGCCACACGGACCTGAGCGTTAATTAACTGTTTAGACGTTTTGCTTTATAACAAAAAGTTCGTTGAGAAAGTTCCAGATATAATTTTTGCTTCGTAAACAAATGCGTTAAGGGTTGGTTGACCCATTCGTTACCGCTGCGTTAGTATAACATTTATTTCCCATTAAAGATGTTGAAAAATGGAAGGTGACTTATGATTGCAGGTAAAGTGGCATAAAAATATTTTTAATTTCTGGTAAGAGAGAAAATTATCGTGGGTTTATCAAATTATATTGTATATTTTTGAGGAGTTTACTACTTTATCTGGTTTTGTATCATAAGGTAACTTCCTTGATTTTAAATTAGGTGCCAATTTACAAAAATTGTATGTGCAAATGTGTATCAAATCAAGGGCTTCATTGACACAACTAGCACCACTGTTGATAGGCACCATTTGCCATTTATATCTTTCAAGCTTATTAAATTTGCAAATAAAAATCCATAATAACGCAATTGATGGAAAAATTATATAAAAAGTTATTTTATTTTTTTGTCGCTAAAATACGCGTGATTGGTTGATTAGCAACACTGATTGTTATCTTAAATACTAATCAGTGTATCCAACCAATTATCGACATTGGGATAATCAACTTATACATAAAATGCACTTTTCCCTACTTCAGATAAATGTAATCTCTGATTTATAAACAAAATATACTATGAGCCTAAAATAATGATTATATTTTTTATCAACAGACAAAATAAAGATACTCTAAGATTGTAGAACAGCTATAAAGATATTTTATATCTTAAAGTTGCGTGTTAACCCTTTATGTTCCACAAGTGCTATGGACGTCTACTAACGTCAACCGTCTTATGAGCTTTTTATGATATTTAGGGAAATCATATTGAAAAATAATTGAAGGAAATATAGTGCCATCTCTGGAGTAATGCTAAAAAAAATTAAATAAAAAATTTGGTTTTTATTTTTGCTATGACGCTCCTCAAAACAAAATTCGCGGATCAGTGTTGCCAATTGAGAAAAAAACTCTGAATTGCAGATTTTTAAAATCATTTTATCTCATTCAATAAGTTTAGTTTTAATCACACGTGTTTGCAACAAACTTTAAGGAATTCAATGAAAAAATGAACATGCGTTTTTCCTCTTTCGTGACCGTTGCATATGTTTTTTTTTATAGTTTTCGATTGTTATTTTGTGTGCAGTGTTTTGTAACAAAGTGCTAGTGTTTTTTTTTAAATTGTTTCGACTTACAATTATATACATTTTTATTAGTATTTTTTTTTTGCTAAAAATTGAAAGTAAAGTTTGAAAAGTACACAGATTGATATGTGTTTTAAAGAAATAATTTTTTCTAAGAAAGCACACTACACCATTACTTATTTTTTAATTTAGAGCCCCAAATATAGTGATATGTTTATTTTAAAAACAAGTAAGATTACTCGAAGTGACAGCAGTTTCAGATGAAATTGGAGATAAAGAAACATAAACAATCAAAAAACTATATAATAAAAAAAAACGTGCAAAAAATCAGTTCACTATATGGCAACACTGAGCATCAAACAAAACACGCATAATTATCAGTTAAATATTACGAGTACATATTTTTAAATTAATTTTTATTGCTTAATTGTAATATTTCACTTAAAATATAATTTCAGATATATCGCAACGGTGGCTCATTATTATAATAATTTGTAGCACAGAAAGGGTTGAGATCTCGATTATAATTATACTAATGACTTATAAAGCGTCGGAAAATTAAAATAAAGTATGTATTACATTAAAAAACTTGATCTTAAAAATGCAATATTTTTAATTTTATCTAGGGTTGTGTAGTTCTTAACATTAATTTATTTTTGTTAGTAATTAATACAATTTTGGAAAAAAATTAAAATATATTTAAAGGCATATACAAAACCTTTTTTATTCTATACAATTTTTTTTAAAGATTTTTGTAATTTGGTAGATACGGATAATATATTATTTATATTTTTGTTAAAATGAAAACGACTGAATTATGATATTTATTGGGTTAGAAATTTTGTTTGTAATTATATTAAACAGTAAGTAATTATGAAAGGGTCTGTTTTTAAGCACGATTGGTCATATATTTTTCGAACATTGGTAGTTTAACCCTTTCAGTGGTAGAGCACCGATTTTATCGGCCCACATAATTAATTTGATCCTACTGATAAAATACACGAACTATACCCTCGCCTAAACAATTCCGTCATCAATCCATGGTAGTTAACATTAAAATATATTGAAATCTTTTAAAAATCTACAAAATATTTTTTTCAAATCATATATATTTGGAAAAAAGCACTTAACATTCATATTTATTGAAATGAACCATACAAATATACCAGGGGCGGGCGGTGAAATCGAGAGGGAAAGTATTTCACTATAATTATATAATAATCAATAATTCCGATCTCTCAGACATGATATAAATTTAAAAAAATATGAGATTCATAGAATTTAGTACTTATATGATTCTTACTAGTATGAAGTGTACTGTTTTTGTAATTAACTTAATGTTTTTTCAAATATTTCAAGATACCTCTGATATCAGATTTAAATGTGTGTTAGAGCAAATGTAAACGCAGAATAAAAATGTATTATTAATTGGATAAAATGAGTTTTTCGTTTTTGATTCTAGTGGTGATTATTATAAAATATGTAATAAAAATTGATAATTAAACAATTGCACAAAAATGCAAATCAATTACACTAAATGTAAATGCGAGCAAACACAAATAGAGATTAACGAGAGGATGTGGTAGTTTCGATACGAATAAAGGCTGTTCTTGTGCAGATATTGCGTAATATTTGTGGCCTTTGAGGTTATGTTAACAGAATGCGCAGTTACGATTTAGCATTTAGGATAATCAGTAATAATAATTACTCACCATTCTAGAGTTGTTGGATACGGAGCCGAGGAAATCGGAGCTGGTGGCGGAGCCCCTCGAATAATTGCTGTCCGACGACGAGCACGAGTCATTTGAGTGCGTGTCGTTCACCTCGAATTTCATGGTCGTCTCCGGTGGACGGGATTCGTCCGAATGAGGATCAAACCCGAAAAAAGGTAAACAAATGTCAGGCGGTGGCGCTGACGTAAGCGATGACTCATCGGAGTTCCCGGGACCGATACACATTCCGCATTTTACGTTTTCGCCAGTGCGCGTTTGCGAACGTGTATGCCTTCTAGAAACTTCTTAATTACTTTTTACATTAAATGTAAAAACTTTAATCGCATTCAACTGTTTGCATTTAATGATCTAAAAATATTTATTTAAATAAAATAATATTACTTAACAATATTTTTGCTAATTATTAAAATATATTACAATATTTTACAAATTTGTACTATCACATTTACAAATTTAAAATTAATTATTTTCGTTATGAAAAAAATATATGCCATGAATCATTGTAAGAAATTTCGGCCAAAAATAATATTTAAGCATTTAAAGGCAAAATTTATTGCAATGCATAGGTGACCATATTTTTAAAATATCACTGGAGGACACTAAAAATATAAAGGCCATCTTGGATGTTTTTGTCTGAGGATGACATTTCAAAAAATTTGTTCAAAAGCCATCTCTAAAAATATTTTGTGTAGGAGAAATTACTAAGGGAGTTGCAAAAAAAAATAGTTTTGGAAAAGTTTGTCCAAGGAGTACAAAATGAAGACAAATGAGAACGCCATTTTTGAGGTCAATCCTCATCAAAGTAGCACGCCGTTTCTTTTAACAGAGTCACTTTGAGGTCTATCCATTTTGTCGCTACTCATAAGTGAAAAAGAGATGACAACTTTGGGTGTACACTACCAATTTGCTCAAAGTACAAGATGCGGATATACATTCGATATACTTACCATTACTCCTTTCTATATTTTAAGCAAATTCAGAGAAATTAGAATTGTTACTATTTTTGCGACAGGATTGTGACGGGTGGCAATTAGACACAGATTGAGCCGCTACAGTAATATTTTATTGAATTATCTGTAGTTGTTTACATGATTATTTACAAAGTACCAGGCGGACGCGTGATGCGCGTACGAACCGCCTGAAGATTACCAGTCGAGAGAATAACCGTCACGCCAGTGTTACCCAAGTGCCGCAAAAAGTAAAAATTAAAATGATTAAATATTTACCATTTATATATGTTTGATTCTGTATTTTATGCATCCGAGGCAATTTGTAATCTGCAGTCATCAGGGTCTTCGCGTGAGGGCTTTCAGCTCGCAATTTTGATATTTTGAATATATTTATGTGAGTCCATTCTTACACCAATGCGAGGCTCCAAATTTTATTTGTTTTAGTCAATTATCATTACTAGGTAGTCATTTCGATACATTCCACCCACCGTTAGCGTTTGTATGGACAGATAAAGTTACTACGTGTTATCCTTTTCATCACTCCTTCCCTGAGTTCATGCAAGCACAGATACAAGACTCAACTAATGCAATCACATGCAAGACTACTGCAGGGTGTCAGCTTAGGTTCCAGCACTATGCGATAGCTGGGGAAAGCACCTTCACTCGCACAAGCACATTTGTATTGGAGCCCTACGAGTCCATCCCTTCGGGTGGGCTACCGGATTTTTACATCCAGAAGTGCGGTCCGCACCCCTCGTAGTACTATTTATTTATAAGAGTTTACTTAGTATATTCTCCAAGTATCAATGATCGGGCTCTCGTTAGCTTGCATTATCGGGATAGTTATAGCTCCATCCCCCAGGAACGCCCGGGCGTCTTAGGACTTAGACCACTTCGTAAGGGATTTTAAATGCTACTTCTGCTCCCTACCTCGAGAGTCCCTGCTCCTCGAGAGGAGTTCACGTTGCTCTCCCACACTGATTATGACGGGCCTTTGACGTGTGGTGGACTGGCGTCCCGTTTATATGGACACAGACTGCCCTTTGTTCAGATTTCTTCGCGAGTGGTCCTAATTCGCTAAAATTTTCAATCGGCACGTGCGCACGTGCTAATACTCTCTGTTCTGAACAAGTAGCAAATAACTACATAATTACTTTTATTATAATTTTTAACTTCACGCCCAAGTTGTGGCCATGACACAAAATTGCTTACTTTACAGTGTTCATTATCGGTTGCTATTTAACAGTAAATTATTTTAATAGATATGTGCATTTAAATAAATATTTTGTTCCATAAAACGAATTATTTGTGCATTTATGTAAGGTAAATCGTTGATTCGTTGCAAAGAGTTATTCATAAGGTGTTAACTGTTCTGACCAATTCTCACTCGCTCGCACCTGATCTGTTTAACAGTAATGCACAAATAATTATTATTTGATATATTGCTCATTTAAATTGTCTTCTTTATTATTTGTGGCTGCCGTCCGTCGCTTTCTTCGCTCCGATGAATATTTTACTCGTTCAAAGAACAACAGTGATCCAATTTGCTCTTCATTCTCTTTACCAACATCGCTTCGCAAAATAGCCGTGGTCACCGTGAATACATTAACAAGTCAAAAATATAAATATATTAAGACAACACTTGTAAGGTTTGTCATTTTGTGAAAAATTTGAGATATTTTTATGTTGATTATATTGTTTCTTTAACGACCTTTTACTACTTAGATGATACACAGTAAGTTTACAATTAATAGGACATATTTTAGGTATTGTATATAAGTTTTAGTTTTTGTTCGATTTCAGTCGTCCATTTCGATTCATATTACATTATATTTGTGATGCAGAAAGTTTTGAAAAAATTAAAATAAAGTAATTAAACTATGATTTATTATTTATCAATTCTCTCAAAATTCAAATAGGTGTTTATTGACATTCTTATAAAGAATCATATAAAAATAAATACTAATATTATAATATATACAAGTTTATTCCTATGTAAGATTTGTACAATTTAGTCTTGTGATTTAGGAGGCACAGCTTCGAACAGTTTTTGTGTCAGTATAGTCAGCTTATCTGTAACAGAATAAAAAAGATGTAACAAATGCTAGCTTCATATCAAAAGAAATCACATCAAAGCATTTAGATACATCTATTTAATGATATTACAATTTAGAGTATGAAAAATAAATTGATTAACAATCAGTTGTAATATGCATGCTCTAGCTGTGAGTTCTTTACAAATTTTTAATCTATTATATAATATATATCTTACCCATAAACCATGGTATTCTTTTATAATATATGCAATAAGTATACACCAGTACACCTAAAGCGATGAATCCTAGAGCGAATAAGTATTTAACAGACGGATCTTGGACTATTGGCACAACTGATAAAAACAGCGAAATACAGAGTACGAAGATGGGTATTATCAATGGTACTTTGTACGGTCTCGGAAGATCTGGACGGGTTTTTCTCAACACCAGCAAGGCGATCATAGCGCCGCCGTAGAAAATCCATATCAAAAAGGAGGCAAAATTGATCAACTCGACAATATCACCAGCCAAGATGAACAGGAATCCTATAATGCCCTGAAAAGTAGAGTATAATATACATTACTATTATATATAAGAGAGATGAGAGTTAAGATGATAATCTTACTTGAAATGCAACGGCTGGAGCCGGTGTAAATTTTCTTATGTGTACGAACGAAAACATTTGTATTGTGTGGCCATCTTTGCCAGCCACATAGCACAGTCTTAAATAAATATATAATTAAAATAAAATACTTAACATGTATCGTATTATGGGAAAAATAATACCTTGTAACACCAAATTGTAAGCTCATAGCGCAGCCAAAAGTAGCTATAGCCACACCGATCGGAATTAGGAATGTTAATGGTCCTAAAGCTTTTTCTCCAAAGGCTACGGCTACAGCTGGAGCGCTGGACATTTCACCAATGTCCAACACTGCCATATAAGCTACGTTCATGAAAACATATAGGAATGTTATTAACGGAACAGCGATGAATACGCTCCTTGGTATGTTTCTAAAAAATATATATTAAATTAGGACGAATGTTAATTTATTTTAATAAAATATATCATCAGTGAAAAAAAGACCTTCACAATTTAGTGCCACTCAAAATTACATTTTTAGTCAGAAAGAGCAACGGTATCTGTTTTGATGAAAAAATTAAGTGGTTTATCCTGTCTTAAGGACATCTAAAGAGCATAAAGCATCAACAAACTATTAGTATAATATATACCAGTTGTAAAATGACGAGCTCGGTTGATGTTTCTGTCATTAACGTCAAGGAAAAAGAGGATCGAGTGAAATTGATTTTAGCTTATTGTATTATCTGATCAAAAGACGAAGGGAATTTAAACATTTTACCCTTTAAGTCGATTTACTGCCTACATAAAAGTGCATTAACTTAAAACATAATGAATGCAATCACTAATATAAATTTATTATCTCATGCACTTGCTAAAATCGATGTAAAACTCATATGACTTCAAATTACAAATGAGGCAGAACTAAGAAAACATGTGGGCATTTTTTTTCTATTATATTTGTGTAGGTACTTTTTTGTTACAAATAAAAAGTAACGCTTTTTACGAGGTTCGCAACTTACACCGAAGGATTCTGAATTTCTTCTGTAACAGTTGTAACAGCGGTCCATCCATCATAAGCCCACAGTCCGCTGTAAAAAGCCAGCGCTATATTACCAGCGTTAGTTTTAGAACCTTCGAAACCAGTATCTAAATTTTCAGTTCTGCCTATAAATAAAATATGACATACAGATCGATACACCTTTCAATATAATATTGTTATTAAACTGTAAAACAACCATACCTAACGCTAACCAATATATTCCTCCAATAATGACTATAATACAGGCAGAAACTTTACACGCAGCAAATATATTTTGCAATCTTACATATAACTTAACACTGATCAAATTAATGTATGTAATTATTCCTGGAAAATATAAAAACATTTAAGAACATATTTTAAACAAGTTGAACATGAATAAGGTATTATTTATATTAAAAAAAAACATTACACGATGTGAAAATATATTTTATAAATAAAATCAGTCCATAATACAAATACAAGATACATTTACAATGCTAATTTATACATTTGCTTCTTGGTAGGATGAGCCGCTATTATTCCGGCCATTTGTAAAGTCTCCAATATGTCGGATTTAATGTTAAAGTCCAATTGTACGTAAGGATCGGAGCTTGAAAAGTAATTATCACAAATTGCCTAAAAATAAATGCATGTAAATAAATATATTTTACAAATAAAACAGCATTATGAACACTCACAGCCATATATTTAGTCAGTTGAGTCTTATACTTAGGATATAACGATCCGATTACGTGACTCAAATTACTTTTCATTTTCGAGAGTTCGTTTTTGGCATTTGCCAAGTGTTTTTCCGTCATGTGCTCTTCGATCCGTTTGTCTTTCAGTTCATACTCTTTAGATTTAGTTTCATATGCGTACAGGCTCTTCTTATATCTGAAAATTATTATATAATTATAATATTTTTTTATAATTATAAAACACCAATAAAAACTTACAATTCTATATCGGTTTCGATTCTTTCGATGCAAATTCGTTTATATAAAACATTTTTTTCAGTTTCTTCTATCTCATGTTTGATCATATCGATCGCTTCTATATAGTTCCTGACTTCGTCGAACGTCAACGGGTCGTAGTCTTCCACTATCTGCGCCCGTGTAACTTCCGATATGGCAATGGAGTGCTTATTGTCTATTTCTTCGCTAAACTCTTTGCTGTTAGAAGTAGAAGGGTTATTCGATAGCTTTACATAGTTTTTTCTGATTTCTTCAGACAAAGTTTTCTCGCGCTCTTTGAGACGTTCGAACAAGTCGACGAACCCTTGATCTTGGTCCACTTCCATCTAAAACGATAATTATAATAGTATATAACGTAAAAGTTAAAATAATAATGAATTCGTAAGAATTTTAAACATACCGTTAGCGACGCAGCTGTCAAGTTTAAACTGCCGTTGAATCAGAACGCTCACTCGTTGGCCATAACGCGACATAACTCGACCAATGTGATCATAAACGAAAATATAGTTACGCGATTGTAATAAGTTTATATAAATATTATACGAAAAATAATGATATTTTTTGTATATTGTGGGGACATATTTATGTATTTTTTTTATTTTCGTTAAAAGTTGACGGCACTCCGGTAACACGGCGGAGGGAAGTTAATAAAAGATTAACGGCCGGCGGTGCTTCGTTCGTCAAACATTTTACCACCATTTTAACGTATAAATGAAATACTTTCAAATAAATAATATTTCCGTCAAAATTTATTCATAAAAAATAATTAAAATTGCAAAAATAAACACCTTTATGATATTTAAATATTAATTCTACTGATTTTTACAATATATGTTATCAAATAATACTAAACTGTATCATTTGTTTGTAACAAACCCAACAAAACTTTTGTTGTGAGCAGGATACTTAGAACAACCTAACCGCAATTTTTCTGCTCGTTTTGGTACTTGTTAAGAATATCAATATTTACGAACATTTGTTATAAATTTTACCCTAATGTCGTCGCATATTATTTAGTGTTATCGACGACATTGTTTGGGGAATAAAAACGCCATAAAAAAAGTTTTAAATTTTAATACGTATTTACATTGTTGGCCAATTTAAGCATTGTATTTACATTGAGCTAAAGAAAAAAATGTTATTTCGGATTTTTTGTTAAATAATGACAAAGAAGACCAAAAGAAGAACAACGGAGGACAACATTTTTGAGGGGGACGTTTGGTCACCTCAAGAAAGTATATTTAATATGAATCATTCAGTAAAAAGTAAATAAAATATCTAAACAGCAATCTAAGTGTTTCGTTGGTCCTTCGACGAGATTCAAGGTCTCACGCAAAAAATTAAAACTCTATTATTCATAGCATATTCTCTTCCTTTTTGTAGTATTTGCTATATAAAATAGGCATTTATATACATATAAAGCCTAATGAGTTAAATTTATAAAATTAAAATATGTAAGAGGGGAGGGAGAATATTTTTTAATATGTAACGAAGTAAGGGAACGACTCTAGTATACATGAATGGCCCTAGTATAATGTACTGTTATAATAACAATATTTATTCAATTTCATACATTAAATGTTTGAGATCATAATTTTTCTGATATATTGAATATTTTTTGGAATACATAAAATACAAAATTAAATATATATTTCAATTTTAGTTTAGGAAAAAGATGTTCAAGGTGCAATCCTGTTTATAATTTGTTTGCATAACACTGTTAAAATATGACAAATATGTGTTTAAGAAAATAAAAAATAGTGTTGCTATAATTTATTTTAGTAAGTTATTAAAAATAAGCGTATTTTTTATATTTTTATTTTATTTAGAATTGTATTTAGAAATTTATAAGAGTTGATTTTATGATAAACTTTATGCATCAATCAGTGGCGGGTGTGGCTAGGGTTTGTGTCGCCTAGGGCGATCTATAACTTGGCCCTCCCCCTCCCCCCATACAAATATCTAATACAAAATCTGATCTTCTTAAAAATTCATAACCCAACGCATCTTCAATAGACCAAAACATTCAGGGATTGATTTCCGGGTGCAAAAACTGGGCAGTCAGTGATCGTTTTTTAATATTCCGATTTCATTAAGTTTTATGATATGGCATGGATTTTTTTGACCAAATTCAACGGTGGAGGCAAAACCCTCCCCTTCTCCCAAATGACGTCCCTGTTAAAAGTCAACGTAAAATACAATAAAATCATGCCATCTAACGCTCGGATATCTAGCGTTCATATTAAGACATTTTGTAACAATATTACGACTTGAAATATCTAAATGAAGCATATCTAAATCGAGCTTTGACCAACAAGAGGGCACAAAAAACAGTTAGCTCTTGGTCAAAATTCGATTTGAATATACTTTGCTCAATACTGGCATATCAGAAAGTACAGACAAATTAATGAGCATTATGCGAGAGGCGACGTCTGTCTGTATTTCTTCTTTCGCTTATTTTCCCTTGAGAGATGAGTTGGTTTAGTTTGTATTTTAGACTTGTTCTAATGATAATTCTAAAACTTTAATATAGTTTTAGAACTTTCGTCAGATCAAGTTGAGTTTGGTTAATTATGTATGTTAGGTTTGGGTTTGAACAACAAATGTACGTTACGCAACTGTCAAATTAATTTTTATAGACATTTTAGAGTAACATATAATTAATATTTATTTATATCAAATGTAAATAGATAATGATAAATGTGTAAATGTATATATTACTATGTATGGAAAAGTTGAAATCATACAAATTTACTAGCACTTTTTAACAGGTAAATATATATATATACATATATATCCACCAGTAAAAATGTATTCCGATATGATTTTAATGGAATGATATATATATAAAAAATATTTTCGGGATAGATTCGAGACTTTTTTTTAGATTTTCTTTGCGGGACAGTGCTAGAATTTCTATTTTTAGAATCATGGACGCTATTTTAGCTTTTTATAGGAGGGGGAGGGGGGGGGGGCTAAATTTGCCTAGTTAGTGGTCATTTTTTTAATATTTCGATTTCATTAAATTATATAAATTTTTCTGGCCAAATTCAAGTAGGGGAAAATGCCCCCACTTACCCCCTTCCCCCCAAATTACGTCTGTCTATCTACATTACATACCCTTCCCATATTATGTGCATATAAAAAAATGTGCCATACATTTTTTAAATTTGATGATATGTATAAATGGTTATCAAGCATTTCATTATTATAGCATGTGCTCGTCACGAACAAACAATGGGGAAATCTAGTGTTACTTCGACTTTTACCGATTCAAGAATATTTTATTTATAAGAGCGGTATTTTATGACTGGCCGGGTCATAAAATCAGCATTGTTTAACTGTTGTTTATTGTTTTCACATATTTAACTTATCTCTTGGCTATTCGTATATATTTTTTAGCGCATTCAGTTCAAGGAGCACATTACGCGAACGGTCCTTCCATCGCGATAATGCCGCCCGGGGCGGTCCGCAACTAACTACGCCACTGGCATCAATACAACATAAATAAATAATGTATAATTGCCCACTTGATTTACGAGCACGTTTTAAACTGGAAAATTTAGAGTATTTATATTTTTATTATATTCACCTAATGTCAATATTCCAATTAACTTTTTTAGCGTCTGTTGATGATAGTATGACATATTGTGGTATCCTATCGCTCCAGCGATAGGTTGTATCGTGTATTCGGCAAAAGTTAACACCAAAACGGCGACTTCAGCTGGCTTCAGCACCATTATGTAAATCCAAGAGCACACAAACGAAGGCAGCCGCCCCCAATATGGATGCATGCCGCTGAACGTTTCTTGAAAGTACGCATATTCGGCACCAGACCTCGGAACGACGGTGCCGAGTTCAGCAAATGCCAAAGCACCTATAAAGTAATGATTTATATTAGCTACTTATATTTAGCGTCGAAAGGCGCTAATTTAATAGCTAATTAATTATTACCGAGTAATGAGATTACGCCGCACACTACCCATATTACAAGACAGAATCCGACAGATCCTGTGTATTTGAGGGCCGAAGTAGGCGATATGAAGATTCCAGATCCAATCATAACACCTACTAACATGCTGACCGCTGAAAAGAGACCGAGTTCCCTTTTCAGCTCTATAGTGCTTCCGGTTACCGAGCTGTTCTTCTTTTTGTCTTCGGCCATTTTGAAAATCTGTAAAAAACCAGGTTATCGCAATTATTATAGTAGAATGTAAATTCCGATAGTGGTAAACCATACATCAATGTGATAAAGTGATCAAGACCTTTGATACGCTATTTAGTGTACAAAGGATGTGTCCTATGTGAATTTTTGGACACAATTAGGTCGCTCTATTGAATTAGATTAATATACGCTGAAATGAGCCATTGAACTTTATCTATTTGACCTCCGCTCGGTACAAGCTCGATCAGTTTACGAGTAAAATATTGGAATGCAGTTTGCAACTGACATTATTTTAGATACGTTCTAAAAATAATAAATACAATTTACCCCCGCGGGCTTAATACTGTAAGTGTGCAGTTTATTAACAACGTCGTATATTAATTACTTAAGACATTTCACAATCAATATGTGGAAGGTTCAGTAAGCGATTCCAATACGCTTGGAAAACAATCTATATTAATAACGCGATTGTGATAATGGAAGTAAAATATAAAAATATAAAAATCATGGCGAATTTTGCACAGTGACGATTTAACGGTAATGAGATTTTATTTGCATTTGACAGCTCAATAAAACAAGTGAAACTTCACACATTAAAAGAGAAATTGTAAAGTTGGCAGCCCTGATGAAATAAACTTGCGTCACGTCAATTGTCTAAATAAAAACGTTAGAAGCAATTGGCAATAATAAAAAAAACAGAATCGATTGATGCTTTGAATAGAAAACAAATCGATTGTGTTAAAACGAACCGTTAATATTGGCGCATAATTATATTTCTTTATCATTTCAATACCCACATGATTTGTTTTGCGAATTTCAAGGACAGTGAAAGTGCAATATTTATTAATATTCGCTATAATCAATGTGCATATATTAAATAATCTACGCATTATTTAAAAATTTATTTTTTTAATAAAAGCGAATTTTATTTGCCATATATTTACATATTTATGTATAACATCAATATTAACATTAGTTGGTCAAGTGTAAATGACTAATATCATTGTTTATGTTATTAAGTATTATTACACCTGTAAACAATGTGTGACTAACTGTAATATTGCAGATGAAAAAAACATTATTAATAATTCTACAGACATTTTTGTGTATAAATGTTACGTAAGTAATAAGAAGCACTATTTAAATATATCGGGGTCAATGTTATACAAAAAATTAAGTTATACTTTTCCAATAAATTGATTTTAAATAATAAAAAAGTGGTTTATAGTTCGCTATCCATTATTTTTATGCAAATCAAGTATTTGTTGCGTAATATAAATCAATTTATTTTATTTTTGTGGCAGAAATTTGAACAAAATCATTAGGTGAATCCTTTACGGAACTCATTATAATGTTAATAGGATTATAACTCAAATTGCCTAATAAGGCAAATACGTGACAATTATGTAATAAAACTTGTATTTCTGTTTAAGTCAACGCACCCATCACTATCGGATTTAATATAAAAAATATAACATAGATTGTAGATAATGTATGTAGATAAACATCCTGTTCAAATATTACATATCACAAAATAAATAAATAAGGAGCATTCGTGCATTTCGTGCAAGTAAAATATTTATCGTAGATAGCATATAGCGCATAGCACAACATTCTCACGTTAGAGTTAAGAAGATAATTGGCCGCTTTCATTAATAAAGAAACGCGCGGGCGTAAAGGATCACATTCGGACGCCGTTATCAACGGCGCGTTTTTTAAATTGCAATTATTTTTTTATCATGCATGTGAAAATAATTGTTTGGGCACGAAAACGCTATCAAAATGACCTCAATTTTGAAGGCTCTTTACGTTTTACGTTTATCAATCAATATATAAGTGTAACATTTCTATACCTACATATAACTGTGTAAATTTTGATAGATCTATTACTCTATTTGCTTCCTACGCAATGTTTAAGTTAGATCACGAGTATTAAGCGCGAGCTTATTTACTTTATATATTATTTTTTAACGTTATGTCAACACACAATATTGAAAATCATTAGATTACCTTGACTGCACATAGATGTGTATTTGATGCGTGTGAAAGTTCAATAATTACAAAGAAGTATGTTCAACTATTAGTCAATATTGACATAACTATGAAGTGTCATTACTATTTTTTAACAATAAATAAATTAACAATTCTCTAAAAATATTATTTACATACAATATAGTGAAAGTTTTATTTTTTTAATGACATAATTTTATCAATCACATCACATCATTCCGATTGCTAAACAATGCGATATTGCATATTGGATTCAAGGCGAAATATTATTTATAAGTTCAACACGTGCATGAATATTGTTGTATTGTGATGTATTTATTTTATTTAGATCCTCTTAAGTTCTATAATAATATTTTTTATGTTTATCGATATTAATGGTGACCCGAGATAACATATTTTTAACCCTTGTACATTGACGTTTCATACATAAAAAATATTAATTTGTGTGCTAGTTAAGGCAAGTGTTATTTAACATTTAAAACATATTAATAAATGAACAATATAGATTGATTCCCTAATATATAAAACTAGTTTGTCCGTCTAATTGAACAGATATCAAATAACCGATTGTTAATTGATATTGATTATGAATTTGCAATAAATAATACCACGGGTTAATTACATATTTTATTTGTAACTTAACTAATAGGAATAATAAATCAACAACCACTGGTGTCATTGGCATTCATCGATTGTTTGTGTTTCAATTATAAATATTATAATAAAAGAGGCAATGTTTTATTAATTAAAATTGATTAGATAAATGATGTTATATGTCATCCACGCATGACGCTTAATATTTTAAAGATTGAATCTAAAATCACGATTGATTTATAAGCCAAAGATAAAAAGTGTCAAAGTTTTTGACAAGATTGATAGAATATAATTCAAGTTAAATGGGTTTATCACTGATATACATTTTTACTATTTTTAATGCGATAAAAATTAAATATTGTTTAGAAATGTGCAAACACTTATTTAAAATTAGTTATATAATTTAATTAGCTAACTCAATTTATTATAAATTGATGTTGTAAAAGTAATTGAACTTGAAATTTTTCTAGTTTATAATTTTATTGTTGTTAAAAATGTTATTGTGTATATTCATTGTACTTTAGATAAGTAAGAATTTAGCTTAATTTACAATGTACTGATATTATTTAATGTAATAATAATGACAATGAAGTACTAATTATTATTTATGTATGATTTTTTTTTTACATAGTAAACTATTTTTTTAAGATAAACAACAATAAAATATAAAATGAAATATGCATAACAAGATAATAATTACATACAATTTAACATATAAATCAGGTTATTTACTAAATTTTAATTGAGGAAATTATTAATAACGAATTATCGTGCCGTCTATCGTCGCCGTTAATCAACGAGGAATATTTTTATTAGCTTATAAAAATGCAATTAAAAACGATAAATTGTGCAGAAAATTTAGACCTTATTTTAAAAGCAAAACCTTATTGAAAAAAGTCTGCAAGAATTAGGTAGATATGTGTATATACATATATAAAAGTGTGTAAAAAATGTATTTAAATCTGTCATATAATGTTTTAAATCTCTTTATTTTTTTTAGAGAACTTTTTAAATAGAGTGGCAAAGATTTTTTTAAAAAAGTAAAAAAATTTTTTTTATTTTTATTGATAAACAATTTTAACCACTTTATTTTTTTAACCGAGCTACGATATTTTTAAATTTTTGACCTCCTTACATTTTATCTAGAATTTTTAACGGATAACTATGTATGTATTATTAACGGATACTATGTACTATAATAATTTCAATAAGCATAATAATAAGTATTTTCCTTAATCATTTAATAAGAAATGTATAAGTTTATTATGAGTTTTAAGCAAAACGATTATTAAAAAATAATCAATAATAAAAAATATATTTTTAGTTTATTTATCACTAAAAATATGAATAATCTCAAAATATATAAATACGAATAGTTGTTTGTTTACAATCTACTTAAATTGCGCGAAAAAGTTTGTTAAGTCAAAAAGACAATACTTTTTTTTAAGTATAATAAACACACAACAGAATGCATTGTTACAAATTCCATTATGCTACCAACGTTTTGTTAAAAAGTTTTACTTTATGGTGTAAATACGAAGCAAATATTATATATTATCAAACAGCTGCATAACCCAATTCGACAATCAATTTTTATTCAGAATATTAACTATCAGGTAAGTACATAACATCGGCACGTCGAAACCACGCGGTCCGATAGATATAACCGTCTTCCTTAAATAATAATTATTCCTCAATGTTAAAAGCAACGGTTGAGAAAGCACTCACCTGAGTTTTAACGACTGGCTTTTGAAAAAATCCAGGAATTTCGTGCACAGCACGAAACTTACTACAAACTAGTCAGTCATGAACTGTTTTAAACACTAGATGTTTATTCACATACACAATTGTTTAAACAGTTTTTTTTAAACAGAAGATTCACACAGAATAGAAGATGGAAAACATTTTTCTGAAAGGTTGCGGTTCGATTCGCATGCGCGACTTATCACCACGACGGTTGACCACCGAGTGTGGCTTGAATGGTCATCGTCCACGCAATCAATTACCTTGCTACTTCCTTGCCATCCTGTACATGCACTCGCTGCTCTACATGATTTAAGTTAACCGCTTTCTTCCCATAAATATATTAGCTCATCTTCAAAACATTTTATAGAATGGTTCAAATTTTGACTTTTGCTAAGTGTAATCATTATTGTGTGGTATACATTAGTCATAAAAAATGCTAATCAGCTCAAAGCAGACGAATGGAAAAATTGCACGCTATACTTTAACGGACAATAACACCAGAAGTGGTTTATTGTTTAAAAAACATTGATAAGCACAATTTATTGACTGACAACGGTCTTTAAATATTTTCTATTATATACGCTTGAACGTATACTTTTTAAAATGCCTCTTAAAATAACTTGAATTGTTAAAAATTTAAAATAACTTAGCATATACTAAACTACATGTAAATGTAAAAGCAATATACATTAACCACTTTCGTGCCACAGTATTTTTATATGGTTAGTAATACATGGCGCGTATTTTTAAAGGCCAAAAATGTTAAATATTGAATTCATGCATATATTTATATGTTACTCACATAATATTAGTCTCCATTTTAGAATAATATAGCGTCTGCATATTGACATATGTTGACGGTAACTGCCATGACAACGCTAATGAAACATGTGAATTATATTTTTAGTGTGATTTTGAACCACGATGTTTTTTTCTTAACGCTCAAGATATGTGTCTATAATTTAAAAAAATATTTCATCGAATATATTATTAATTATATAATATTTACTATAAATATTAAGTAATTAATCAAATAAAATGATCCGTAAGACAGTATTCAATCAGAGTCTTTAGAACTACCGTCGTATTATCGCTGGAGCACACGCCTCACTTATTCCCAGCTTCCAGTACAGCGCCCCCCTGGAAGACGGGCACTAAAGTGGTGATCACCGACGTGAAAATCTAATTTGCGCCTCACCGTTTCTTAATCTCAACGTTCGCAGCATTTCACATGAGTTATATCTATTAGTAATGCGCTATTTTAATTATAGAACTCAATATGTTGTACTAAAACAGTGTTACAGAGACTTCTGGCGTATTTTCACATCTGATACTACTAAACAAAAAAATAATACATATGCGGTTTAGTAATGGAGAAATCAAAAATGCATGTAGGCAATTTTCATGGCTAAAACAAAGCTTTTTTTATATATTTTGGCCATGACAGAAGTCTACGAATACATTTTATTGTTAAAAGACTGAACTTTGTTGCAAGAAATGATATTTTTATTGTAAAAAAAAAACTGGTGGTGGTAAATTTAAGCCTAGTCATATACACATTTATATTATCTATACAAGTTCTTTAGATCTGCTGCCCGTATCCTTAAATTAATTAATATTTCGCCGATTTATCCAATTGCAGCAGTCACTTGCGACAGCCTAGGTAGGAGTTCTTTTCTATCCTCAGTACAGCGTATTTTGACTAGATAAAGGTCATAGTTACTAGTGAGTTGAAACTCCTGAGCTTTTTGCAACTACTGTAAGAGGACTCGAGGCATATAAATATTGATTGTAACACAGTTTTATCAAACTATATATAATTTAAATGTTCTTGCTATTATTATTATTTAAAACATCTATTGACAAATAACTTAAAATGAAATGCATTTTAAACTATTACAATTGTTAACAAGTGCTTCAATTTTTTTATCACATGTTCAACCTTTTATTATCTAATCAGTAATTAACGTGTCACCCATATTAACGTTATCAGTTTTTTAATTTTTTAACCAATTTTTTTATAACATTGAACACAGTGGTGTCCAAGTTTTGAGTATTAATATTCATTGTACGTTAAATGTTACTGGTCTAAAGGTATAGTTGTATATGTATTCGAAACTCGCTTGTGTTAAAATTCGCTGCAAGCAAAAATTCGCGTGTTTGTGAACCTGTTCCAAAAACCTCCGTTAGGTACTTTGCTCCTACTGAAATGAGGCCCTTTGTTGGTTGCCCTTGAACCGTTTCAGCTTCAGTAGGTCAATTTCTTAAATGGACTGAAATGTCGAAATCGATAAGTTTGCCTTTCTAGATTGTAGAAAATCCGAGCGCGTGAATATGTGCTTTTATTTCCCATAAAAATATAAATAGCATTAATTTATAGTTTTAATTTAGCGTCAGATAATTATTATTCAATAAATATGGTATTCAAGCGTAATGAATTTCAAACGCATTAACTATGCAGTAAAATATTAATTTAGTATTTAAAATTATAAAAGTTTATATACTCAGACAAATGAATGACATTTTGAAATACTATGAATACTATTAAATAAACGACCACTGATTGGCCAACTTTTGCCCCCCTCCTTGTAAAAAGTTGAAATGACGTCCCTGGTCATAAACAATAAATTCTTGGGTTAGCAAAATAAAAGTCATTTCAGTGAAATCATATCAGAATACATTTTCACTGGTAGATACATATGTACATATATATTTACCGGTGGAAATATAATTTATCTGGCAAGTGCTAGTAAAATACGATGGTAGGTAATTTTTATTTTTCAATATAGTCTCCTTTTTGGTCGAAACACTTTTCCCAGCGTTTTCCCAATTTTTTCAAGCCATCCAAAAAGTAAGATTCCGGAAGCCCTCAAAATAGGCTTCTGTTTCGGCGATGACCTCGTTCGACGTGAATCTTTTTCCGGCAAGATATTTCTTCATGTTTTGAATCAGGAAAAAACCGCTGTGCGCCAAATCTAGTGAATACAGTGGAAGCGTAATTAATGTATTTTCGCCTTCGAAACTGCACAAGTGTGTACCCAAGCCATGTCTTGATGGAAGAGCACTATTCTTTTTGGGCAAATGTGGGCGTATTCTCTTTTTCGCTCAACCGGTCCAACAACAACGCATAATACTCTTCAGCGCTCGTTTGCCCTTTTTCCAAGTAGTCAATGTGAATGACTTCACGTGCATCCCAAAATAAGGTGTCCATCACCTTACCGACATATTTCACCATCTTCGCCTTCTTTGGAACCGGATCGTTTTCAGAAACCCGCTGTTTCGACTGTTCCTTTGTCTCTGGAGTGTAATGGTAGATCAATGTTCCATCAAAAGTTATGTATCGACGCAGAAACTCATTAAAAGCGGCAAACCAGCCATTGAATCGACTATATGATTGCGTTTATTCTGTACTATGAGCAAACGCAGCACCCAACTTGCCGATATTTTTTTCAAATCCAATTTTACGTGAAAATTTTAAACCACTGAGCCATGTGATATGCCTGTGCCCTCAACAAGTTCGCGCATTTTATCTCGTCGATCACTCACAAGACCATATCGTGGATTTTGTCGATCATTTCCGGCGTAGTCACCTCAAGTGGACGTCCCGAACGATGTTTAAATTTATTCACCCAATTGTAAACAGTTTTAAACGCTAGTGTAGATGTGCCATGAACTCCATCAAACTCGGCTCTGATTTCTTTCAGTGTTTTCACTTTCAAATTAGTGTTTAAATACTACACGAAACACGTTTTGCCATCGTTCGAAAATAGCAAAGGTTGTTTGCTTCAATCGATTGTAAAAATAAAAGGACGCGATAGAAATGACTGACAATTTGACAACAGTCTATTGACAAACGTTACTTTTCAGAAACAAACTTGCTTCGATACTACTAGAGCCATCTATTAGAGTTTCTAAGGACTTATTGACCTATCCTTGTATTATGATTTCAACTTTTATTGTTAATTTGAGCTCAAGTTTTTATTTATTACACTTATATATCCCACTTAACAAATTGTGGCTGTAATAAATAAGATGCTTTAAAAATATTCAGAAATAATATGTTATATGTATTTATTTAGGTAAATATATGTAGAAACTAATAACTATTGAAATGGATCCAAGTGAAATATCGAATCAACACTATTAAATAAGCAAAGAAAAATTATGAAACGTAACTACCGTGTAAATGTCACAACAGAATGTTTCAAAACTGTTTAATATTCAACAAAAACAGCATCGTAAAGAAATTTCTTAGAAATTATATGAAATCGTCGATGACCTAGAATTGCTCCAATGCGTTATGACAGGTGAATTATGACAACTAAACAAGTGTTCACTGTCTCTATGAAAGAACCAAGAAAAAAGCACGTCAAGTTTGATCAAATGCAGGGATGAATTTTTATTAAATGAGATGCATTTTTCTAACCAAATTCGAGGGGGTCTCTAATAAAATCGTGCCGTCGTAGCGGAAACGCTCGGTTATCTAGCGTTCATATTAAAACTTTTTATGTCAATATTACGGCTTATAATAGGCGAGAATCAAATGAAGCATATCTAAACCGAATTTTGACCAATAGTAGAGCACAAAAAACAATTATCCCTTCTCAGAAGTCAAAAATTAACGTCAAAAGCAATAAAATCGTGTCGGCGCCGTCGCAGTGGGAACGCTCGTTACCGAGCGTTCCCACTGCAACTGCGCCGACACGATTTTATTGCTTTTGACGTTAATTTTTTACTTCTGAGAAGTGATACTTGTTTTTGCGCCCTCCTATTGACCAAAATTCGGTTTGAATACACTTTGACCGATGCTCTCATGTCAGATATGTATAGTATTATCGGTAAGGATAGCTATCATATTTTTAAAACATAGTATAATATCGAAATCCAGATAAACTATTTGCGCTTCTTTCATTTATTTTCCCCTGAGTGATGAGTTGGCTTAGTTTGTCTTTTGGACTGTAACTATAATTAGTTTTAGAACTTTATTTAGGTAAGGTTTGGGTTTGAACAGAAAATAGACGTTTCGCAATTGTCAAATTGAGTTTCATAGACATTTTAGAGCAGCATATTGGCGCTTATCAGTTAAGCAATATTTTTGCTGGTAGAATCTACTGGTGAAAATGTATTTAGACTTCACTAGTGAAAATATAACTTCACCGAAAAATACATTAGTACATCCCAATGATATGTATGTAAATGTACTAGCACCTGTCAGATAATTTATATTCTTACTGGTAAAAGTATGTATCTACGGGTGAAAATGTATTTAGATATGATTTGACATTGAAATGACATATTTAAAAAAATATTATCGGAATAGATCCGGGACTATTTTTATTAAATTTTTAACCGAAGAATTTCTGATTCATTTTATTTTTTTCCAGGAGGGGGGGGGGGGGCGCAAAAGTTCGCCAGGCAGTAATCATTTTTTTACTATTTCGATTTCATTAGTATTAAATAGTATTTCATTAAATGACATGATTTTGCTGGCCAAAATCATTGGGGGGTAAATGCTGGCATCTTCCTCTCCCAAACGACGTTCCTGATCAAATTTAAGGATTATCTATAGTATTTTCCTTGATTTTAACGGTATCGTGCAGTTTTACGCCTTTTGCATGTGACAATTCGAAGAAAACGACTAGAATAATTATTATAAGCAAAAAACTTTTGGATTCTGCACCACGATAACGCGCCGGCTCATATTTTTGATATAAAGAAAATATCAAATTCTTGAAAACAAACTGCCTATTTATTTTAGTACAATTTTCAATTTGTTCTCGTAGCAAAATAATACTTCATTAATTTATTAAGAAAGCATGAATATTTATTTGGCCGTGTCACTTTTTTATATGTTTTGCCGACTCGCCTATGGCTGTGGCTATCCGGCTCCTTAAAACGCTGGCGTCGCACATTGACCTGTTTAATGTTAGCTACGAGGAGCTGGTCCAGTTTGTATCATTTAATTTTATTCTTTTTTGTGTATTAATTAATACAATTATTGTTTTCGACCATTGTTGAATAACAATGGTCGAAGTTACGATGGTCTTAATTTAATATAAATTAATAAATATGTCCGTCGAAAACTGTTTTGCGCTATTCTCTCATAAAATCGTGCTAAGCGTACAATAATTTGCACTGATGATTTTTGATTTACGTGTGATCAAAAAGGCATCGTATTTTATATTTTTTAGAATATTTTAATTAAACGATATTCAAAAGCAACCATGTGTTTTTTTTTTAAATGTAACTTGTAATCTGTAGCTGTATTTTTATATTACGTTTTAATCAAATATATGGCAGATACAAGGCTTAACAAAAATTAAGGAAAAAGTGTTTTGAATTACGAGTAAATTTACATAGTTCCAGGAATTCTTTACCCATATTAATACAAAAAGAGTTACGCAAAGTTGCATTCAATTTATTCTTTCCTCATTTAACTCACGACAAGAGGTTTTCCCAATTCATTATGATGGCCATCATTTATCTTCACATGCAACTTATTTTTCAATGAAATAAAACCAGCTTAGGATACACTTTTTACTTACTTTATCTCATTGATTTTTGATTAATCGAACTGATTAAAATAACTTTTCAGAGCTTGAAATAAATTTCTTATATTATTTTATTTTTATGGAATCATATAGTTTTTTACCACTCAGTATCTGTATAATTAATTAACGATTCGGTTCTCGAAAAATACTAATAATATTTAGCTAAAATATATATAATTAATATTTGAATAATAAATGTACGACAATATTATTACATGAATCAACAGTTTTTTTAATAAATATTTTATCATTAAATACACAAATGGACAATCATGACGCTGTCCAGTGAGATAAATGGCAGATAAACAAAACAGCTATAGTTTCGCTATGCTAATATTTTTGCTTAAAATTCAATGGCAGAGAGGACGCAGATAAAGAACAAAAGGAGAATTCTTAAACTGAGATAAGTTTGTAAATACACTTTCAAAAGGAAGCATAATATTATAGATAAGTTAAGTCAACTATCTTTATTTCAAAATTTAGAGATGAAATTTAACATTACAAATTTTTTTATATCGCAAATACAACAAACATCGAAATTTATATTATTATATTTATAATATATATGTATATATACATATATAAAATCTGAGGATTTTATTTGCCTTAAGTCTAATTTGTGCGTTTAGTTTCATCGGGCAAATATAGCCCTCTCACTAACAATTTAACATTATTTTATAATGATATTAAAATATTACAAGAAAGATACATTCTTATTAATCATATAGGATTGGCAATTGTTTTAATACATTATATGTAAAAAAATATATAATAAACGAATAAGTATATATAAAGTTGATGCACGTAATGTTGCTACAAAAATATTTTTTTTTAATTAGAAATAGTTATTTTAAAAATTGATACAAATCGAATAAGATTAGCTTATAGATTTGATTTGTTCATGTATTTGATAAAAGATACATACAGTCCGAATACCAAACATCATCGCTGTAGCAATTGATAACAAACTTAGCTTGTCAATAAGACAATTGGCTTTGAGCTGTCAGTCAAAGAAATATTTTGCATTTGAATACATACAAAAAATGTTAAAAGGAACACTGTGCATCATAAGTCCAAAGTTTGTCATACATCACTGCTCAGACGCAGGGTTTGAATTAATGAAAGCCAAGTTTTTTTGTAACAATGTGCCTCATCTTAATACATAAATAAAAAATTAGTATACACATAATAAAATAATTCGTTGAGAGACAAACATAAACTGAGACACAGCCTTTTATTAATCGTTAGAATAATAACTGTTTTTAATTTAAAATTGAGATTAAAAATCTAGATAAAATCTAAATGTACTCGAAGATATCTATTAACATTTGACGCTAATAGAATTTTAATTTTGAAATAAATAAAATAGTTTTAAACACGTCAATAATAACTTATTTAATACGGAATGACCTGAGTAATAATTTAAGTGTGGTTGTGAATAATGTCAGACATTATTCACAACTACCTTTCGACGCCGCTACAATACAAACATTGTTCTAACACATTAAGCTAAGATTCGTTTAAAACGTAAGCTATAGATTCTACTCCTTAAGCTTGTCCTTCACGTGTTCGGGGATGAGCAAGGTCAAAGCTTTGTGTAGCTGCACGGAGGACGTGGCCAGCACGCCCGATTGATTCGGATGCGATACGTTAGAGCCGTAGTTGTATGGACGCCCGAGAATATCGGTCAATACGCCGCCGCCTGCACGCAGGACTCCCTCGGGGGCACAAGTGTCCCATTTCTTGCAACCTGGCGAAGCGAAGACATACGCTGTGGCATTCCCTTCGAGAATTTGTAGTACCTGTTGAAAGATTTATTATTAATTACATTACAATTTCTTCTGCAATAAGTAGAAAATATGATTTTATTTTATACACTCAATACACAAAGACAATAAAAGTTTTAACTTCCTACCACTAATGTCATTTGTAACTTTTGATGTAAAAATGAGATGAGGCGAGTGTATTAATAAATATTGATCACGCCCTTACTTTATAACCAGCTCCGCCGACCCGCAACACTTTTTCCGGCTTCATAGCCTCCAAGCAGCTTTCGGCCAAAGGGTTCGAATGAGAGCGAGAAGTAGTGACGACTAAGGGTTTAGATATATTAGACGGTATCGGAGGTAGACCCTCGATTCCATATCCTTGCAGGCCCCAAATCGTCCTTCCGTCATCTGGATTTCCACTCCAATATGGCTGATGAATGACTCCGCCGACGGCTTGTTCGCGTACCGATATACCAATCAAGACTGTGACATGCTCCAGGAAACCTTAAAAAATAAATAAAACACTAAAAAATAATAGAACATGAATATTAATATAATATAATAATAACGGAAGGATTAATATTAAATACAAGTGATGATATGAAACATTTGTTACGTGCATATAATATATCATTGTGCCCTCGTAAGATACGGGTGGAAAAAAATAGTTGTTACAAAAAGCCTCCATATATTATTATTCACAGGTATGAGTGAAAGTATAGTAAATATTATAAGCTGCAGTCCCCGAGAGCTTGCGGAAGGAACCAGGGGTTAACGTTGTTATTAGGATATGGTTTGTCTTTTCACTCATTACCATATTCCGAATGCAGTAAGCTTAGGTACCACTTGGCAGTGATTAACGGATGAGTTACGTATGCTTTGCACCGTTCCCAAGTGTTGCCGTTTAACATTAACGCACCTAAAAACAAATTACAAAACAAAAGAATGTATCAAAAGAACCAGGAGCGACCCAGGACAATCTAAATATAAAAATATGTTAATGCATTTGTGCGTAATACATACAATTTTAATTATTGCATACATGTCTTTAAAAATGCATGTAAGTTATGTATGTACAGTAAAACACCTCTAATTGAAGATTAAAGACGGTAATAAAAATCAATTGTTATACATTAATCCCCGACACCGTAACATCTCAAACACAGTATTTTACATTGATATTTTTCAGCTTTTGAGAAGCATCGATTACTTTATATTGTGAATGTAGAAAAAATTCTATTGGCTTAGTTGGAACAACCACTGCAACAACGAGTGGGAGAAAAGGGAAATTGTCGCTTATTAAATAAAATCCATTTAAAATTCAAGTTCTCCTGGAGCTTCAGTTAGAAAAAATTTAGCATAAGCCAGTAAGTGGCACAAAAGTCATGTGCTAACTGTAATACCAAAGAAAATCTGCATTGTATTAGGTGGCACTGTTCGATTTGGTTCATGTTGGACTTTGTCTCGTGGATAAGAGAAACTGTTTCTTATCGTATCATAGAGTTTAATTTTTTGTGTGCTTTATAATAATTTTTTAAAAATTTATTTACAATAATATTTTTATTTTATAATTTATTTTTAATAATTACATTTTTTAACAATTATTTCAATGCATAATTGTAAAAAGTATTTCTTGTGACAAGCACACTAGCGGACAAATTAATCAGTGATTTTAAATATAGAAAGACGGGAGAGAAATATAATCTATCTAAAAACCTGGATGGTAAAGTAAAAGTTAAGTAATTAGATCATAAGATTTTTTACTTGCGCGCAAATTTTATTTTAATAAAATTTAAAATAAAAGATTTATGGTTATAAATAAGTTTTCTCTTTTTTATCATACATAGAACAGCCAAGACAATCGGCGACCTTGATCCCAGTTATTTTTATTTAATTATTTAAGGTTACT
Organism: Plectrocnemia conspersa; assembly: GCF_051122295.1. Classification (NCBI taxonomy): domain Eukaryota; kingdom Metazoa; phylum Arthropoda; class Insecta; order Trichoptera; family Polycentropodidae; genus Plectrocnemia; species Plectrocnemia conspersa. The sequence goes on along the minus strand of NW_028277172.1, from coordinate 808,441 downwards.
ATGCTCATATAAAATTGATATTTTTAAGATAAATGCGAAACGTTACATTCCTAGATAAGGTTTTGTTAAATAATATTCAATTATTTGATTATATGCAGGAATAATATAGGCAATTAATGCATATTAACCTGGTTTAAAAATAGCAGTAAAAGCATATCACATAAAATAACGAGAAAAACTAATACAATCGTACAACCTTGGAGGTTATTGAAGCGTAATGGCAATAAAAAAAATAAAATACCTTGAGTGTACTCGGAGGTTCCGTCCAGCGGATCGACCCAGATCACAATGTCTTCTTCTATGGTGTTCTCCAAAATGTCGGGACACTTTTTGGCGAGGACTTGGGGATCTCCGTGCGTAATCAACATGTCGCTGGGTACCTAAAAATTGCACGGTTCATTTGAAAATATTTCAAGCGTCGTAATACCGATGAACATGAACCAGCATGCTTTTTAACAATAAATATGGATGTATTGACTGACAATGATAAGTACCTCAATGTCACTTACGCCTTCTTCGCCGATAATGGTAATGTTAGGAAATTGATGCGACAGAGAGGCGATAATGCACCTCTGAGCCGATCTGTCGGCTTCCGTTTGAGGGTCGTCTTTGCCCTGAAAATCAAATTGAATCAGCACAGCTCAGCTCGATAATGACAAAAGTAGTTTTAAACACGAGACACACCTTGTTGACGATGCCCAGCTCGCCTTGGCTCATGACGTCCCTGATGATCTTCCCGGCCCTGGCTGCGGCGGCCACGGAGGCCGCCAGCACGCGCATCACCAGCGGCCCCCCGCCTCCCGACATGGCGTCTTCTGCCGTCCGCTGCCGGCGTTCGCCTGCAACGACGCCCAAACACGCACCGAGTAACAGCCATACGTTTCTCGCTCTCATTCCTCTCATTCCTCTCAAAATCTAAACAAGGTCACTCACCTGAGCGTGAAGTTTAGCGAGGTTATCGCTCGACAATTGTTGACAGCTCAAGGCTACCGAGTGCAACGCGCTGTCGACTTACAATTTTTTTAAATATTTATAAGATTCAAATTGCAATACGTATTGTAAACTTGTGATAGTCTTTTAATAAATGTCGTGGCAGAGTTACGTCGAAGCGCGGAATATTCATGCGCTTCTCAATTATTTTTCATATGTTTACTTCGTTAATTAATTTTAATATAAACTAACTATAGTTTAAATCAGGACTGTGGAGTCATTGAAAATTTTGCATTTTCATGTAAATAATAACAACAACAAAACAATTATAATACTATTTATTATCTATTATATAAGACCACTCACATGTTTAATTTGGTGGCCGGTCGGCTATTGATTAATTGCATAAAAACTTTGTTTATTTCATATTACCGACTTAATACGCATGGCGCACGATAAATAATTAAAATAGTTAAGAAGGAGTCGGAGTCGGAGTCGGTCGATTTTTTACTACTCCGACTCCACAGCTCTGATTTAAATAATATTTATAGCGATGGCCGAAAGATATAATGATTCTAATGAATCGGATCTCAATTTTAGGACGAAGACGTACGTGTGACTTTTGTATCGTGTTTTGTTTGTCATAGAGCTGTATGTCAAATGCATAAAGTAATAAAATGTTCGGATTGCTAGGCATTTATAATTTATTATAATAGTAAATTAATTTACTTTTTAATATTATTATTTGTAAATAAAAATATAGTAATAGAGTATGAGTAGGAAATGCATTTGCGTGCGTGCATAAACAATGACAAAAAGGCATAGCATGATCTCGTTCTACCCTCGATTAAAAACATTTCGTTCTCTCGACAGTTAATAAGTTGTATGGTATTTGTAAATAACATTGTTGTTAAAACTGCTCAATTGTTTTACAGAAATAACTATACCGTAGGGATTGTGTATCAATATTTATGAAGTGATTACGTTGGCATTCGCAGCTTTTGGGATTTTCTTATGGCTTTTAAATAACATGGACGGTAATCAGTACGTTTAGACCATTTTTGACAACGCTTGTTGACATTTGTTGTAATGAAAAGAGGAAAGTGGATTTCTCTTATTTTTTTGCGGTTATTGTGACGAATCACTGCGATGTCTTATCCTCTAAAGATTAAAATCGGTAAGGCGAAGACTAACAATGCGAACTAGGTACTAGTTTTCCAGATTGTCTTACATATAATAAGTGTAGTTCTAAAATATAAATATCGGAACGCTACTCTCCTATAGAATGTGAGATGATATTCCAATTTATTTTGAAGAAAAAAAGACCCTGGTTATTTTGATTGTTGCGTTGTAGATAGGTTGTGCAGTGTGGTATGGGTGATTATTCAATCAAGTTCAAAGAAATTGTAGTTAATAACATCAATAAAACTGAATAGACCTTTTGTTTAATTTATCTTTGTAAAATATAGTAAAGATACATAATTATAATTTGGTATTTTTTTTATTAGAACCGGGCGTTGAAAATTATAATGGATGTTTTGAGTCTGTCTATAGGATTGACGATTTAATAAAGGTAAACAAAATAACTTTGTCAATTATGTTCATGGCATTGTATTTAAAATATTGTTTCTTTTTAAGTATGAAAATATAAAATTAGAAAATGTTAATAACATAAATAATGATAAACAATTAGAAGACATGATTGAAATAGGTAAGAAATGTATTTAAATTATATCATGATAAATTTTCTTTAAACTATGCTATTTTCAGAAACACACGACATCAAAGATGTACTTAAAACAAATAATATATATAATAACACTGTTGATATTTTATCATATAATCTTTTTAACGGTCCAATTGAGACGCAGGTAATTATATATCATATCATTGTGATGTTGATGAATATAAATTGCAATTAAAAGAGTATTTTTTTAGGAATATTCAAGGGACGTCGATGAACAAAATATTAAATTAATTTTAAATAATTGTGATATTTGTGGTAAAGTATTTCAAAGGAAAAAGTTACTTATGCAGCATATGAAAATTCATACCAATTCTTATGACTTTGCATGTGATTTATGTAAAAAGACATTTAGAACTAAAGATTCTCTCACAAAGCATACGTTTGTTCATAGTGAATCGCGCGACTTTAAATGCGACAAATGCAATAAAGCATTCAAAAGCAGAAGTACGCTCGTAAGCCATGTGCATATTCACAGACAGTCTTACGATTTTAAATGTGAGAAATGCGGTAAAGCTTTTAAAACTAGGAACTGTCTAACTAAACACACAGTCAACCATAGCGATTCTCGCGACTTTAAATGCCATAAATGCAGTTGCTCATTCATAACTAAAATATCTTATATACAACATATAAAAATTCACTTGCAGGATTCCCTCGTTTTAGAATGTGAAAAATGTGGAAAAGCATTCAACACTCGACGAAACTTATCAGATCATATGCAAGTTCATAATGACTTTGAATGTGACCGATGTGGGAAATCTTTCAGCACAAAAAGAAGGCTTTCAGATCATATGACGGTCCATTCCCTAAGCATTTTTGAATGCGATCAATGCGGTAAAAGATTCAAAACTAAAATTCGGCTTTCAATTCATATTACTCTTCATTCCGAATCCTTGGATTATTCGTGTAAAATATGCAAAAAAACATTCAAAACCAAAACTTATCTCGACAATCATACCAAAGTTCATAATGATTCGTATGACTTTGAATGTGAAAAATGTGCTAAAAAATACAGAACTAAAAAGAATCTCTACCGACATATGATAATTCACAATAATTCTTATGATTTTGAATGTGCAACATGTGGAAAAGTATTCAAAACTAAAGCTAATCTTTTACAGCATATGAGCGTTCATAATGATTATTACGTATATGAATGTGACAATTGCAGTAAAGTATTTAAAACTAGAAATTCTCTCAAAGTACATATGCTCATACATAGTAACGCTCGAGATTATGAATGTGACAAATGTGGTAAAACGGTTAAAACCAGGGGATACCTTTACCGACATATGAAACTGCATAAATTGGAAACTGATCGCGAGCTTTTAAGCCATAAGGTTCATAGTAACCTATGATTTTTAATGAAGAAATACAATATTAATAATAAATGGTATGCATCAATTTTATGTTGATATTTGTTTATATATTGATATTAATATTATATATTTTGATTATAAAAAATACTGCTATGTGTGAAATACTCGATATTTGTAAATTTTTCTAAATATAAAAATGAAAAACTGTTGGTTATGTTATGTTAAACGTTGATTTTTTAAAGGTATTGTTTGTTTAACTTTCATATCATTAATATACAGAAAGAGAAATAGATTCATTGTATTTTATTTTAAACATAATATAATATATAATTTAATTAGTTCTATAATTACTTCCTAATATTATAATTATTTGTATAGTTTAAAATTACAAAGCAACACTTCTGTTATTGTTTTTAAGTAGTATTATATTACATTATTTGTAATATTATCATACTGCCAGTTGTAGTAAAATTCTTATATAAATAATATCTGTCCACTGTCGCCTGACCCTATCCACCGGTAGATTTGATCAATCGGTCTTATCTACTGGCAGATAGGATCAATTGATACGACCTAATTGTAATATTCTCCGTTGTCAAACGATGAGAAGTGGCGAAAAGCAAAAAAGCGTTTATTGGTACAAGAAAATAGAAGATGTCGAAACAGCTGCGTAGTATATCACAATTTACGTTCAGTGGTGTAGTATCAATTTTGATCTAATAACGAAAATTGAAAATGTGCCAATATTTTAGAATAAATTCTTTTTATAATAAATAAAATATATCGTAATCTTCTCAAAACATAATATGTGAACAACAATCGGGATTCAGAGAAAAGCATTCCACTGAAACTGCATTACAAGTAGTGATAAATGATTGGCTGTTGGCTAAGGATACAAACAAAATCATTGGAGCAGTTTTCTTGGATTTCAAGAGAGCCTTCGAAACAATAGACAGAGAAATAATGTTGAAGAAATTGGAGAGTATAGGTATAAGTGATATAGTTTTGAGATGGTTTAATAATTACTTATATAAAAGAAAACAAAAAGTTAAGATAAATAATGTATGTTCTGAAGAGAGGTTAGTGTATTATGGAGTACCACAAGGGTCTAAATTGGGACCATTGTTGTTTGTTTTATATATAAATGATATAGTTAATAACGTAAGAAAATGTAAAGTTCATCTATTTGCGGATGACACATTGATCTATTGCATGGGTGATAACATTGAAGAAGTTGTGAGTAATTTGAATGATGAATTAGGTGTGTTAGAGATATGGTTAAAGAATAATGTACTTAAATTAAATGAGAATAAAACTAAATGTATGTTTATTAATTATAAAAATGTGTTAGATGATAGTACCAAAATAGTAATAAATAACTCTAATATAGAAATAGTGGATAATATAAAATATTTAGGAGTAATTGTTGATACAAAATTAAACTTTAAAGAACATTGTAATTACATATTAAAAAAAATTAGTAGAAAAATAGGTTTATTATCTAGATTAAGAAATATATTAAGTATAAATACAAAAAAATTAATTTACAATAGTATAATATTGCCCCATTTTAATTATTGTGCAACACTATTAAATATGTTGAATAAATTAGATAAACAAATGTTGCAAAAATTACAAAATAGGGCAATGAGAGTAATCTTAAATAAAAATAGATTAACTAATTGTAAAAGTATGATTGATAGATTAGAATGGTTGAATGTTCAAGAAATATTGAGTATGAATGTTTTAGTATTTATATATAAGTTAGAAAATAATATGTTACCACACTATTTTAATAAGTATTTAATAAGAAATAAAGATGTACATAAATATAATACTAGAAATAGAGAAAATTTAAAGATAATTAAGTATAAGAAAACGAGTACGGCTAGGGGAATTATGTACGGAGGTTTTAATTTATATAATAGTCTTCCAAGAGAAATCCGAAACAGCAAAAATATAACGGGTTTTATAAATGGAATAAAAAAACACCTTCGTACATATAGAAATAAAATATTATAATATTAAGTCTTTATTATTGTATATTTTTTCTTTCTGTTATGTATTTTTTATATATTTTTATATATGTTTACTAAATTTGTTAGATGTAAAGATTAGCTATTAAGCTAAATAAATTAATAAAATAAAGAATCCTATTTATTCATTATGGCAAAAAATAGTCGGCACTCTGGTAACACTAACGTGATGGCAACGTAGGCCACTTAGTGACGCAACCGACAGGGTCTCATCTTTCAAACTGTCATTTTGTCCACAAATTTATTAACATGAACTGCTTCAGTATGCCCTTTTGAGTGACACAGTAGCAGGAGCGCATACTGAGTGAGCAGGTCGCATTACTCAGTCCGTGAAGCTGACAATTAATTTATTATTTTAAGCTTGGATACAAATCTCAAGAGTATATTGCAATATCCAACTTCAGTTTCCGAATTTTTTGCTCCCAATCTGCGTTAATTCTTCGCTGTCCATGGTCATTGGACTTCAATTCTTGTGTTATCTAAATTTTATACAGGTGTAGGTTAATTTTCAGATCCAAAATGCGCCAAAAAACACCACCGAATCGACAATTCCAGGTTTTCGGCCACACTTGAAAGGGCGCCACAATGATGCATAGACCTAGATATAGGAAGACAGAATGTTTTGGTAGCTAAAAAAATGTTTGATGAGGACAACGATGGAGAAATTGTTCACAGAGTAAAAAAATATCATTTTGGATGTGGAGGAGGGCAAAAAGAGGAAAAAAAATTCAAGGATAATTCTCAACAATGGAGGATGTCTGTTTACCTTACGTTTATACGTTGGGCTTCTGGAAAAATAAGCTGACTAGACGTCGCCAAAAATTTTGTCCTCCTTTAACAAAATATTATAGAATGGTCCTCGATTGATATTTTCAAAATCTGATCACCTTAATGTAAAGCTTGTGCTTGATGAAGTTTTAAGAAAAATGAACAAGTTTATCAGTAGGATTAATATAGAGCCCCATGGCACTAAAAGGTTTAAATGAAAATAATATTGAAATCCGTTGCGCAACCGATCTCGCGCATGCGCGCGTGACATTTCTTGTTGTGACAGTTAATGCTAGTCGAGTTCTGGTTGTGATCTGAATGTTTATTACCCTGCGATTGACTAATTGTCGCAATGTCGTTTCCTACCAGTGTTAAATTAGGTAACATACCTACGATTACTTTAATTATTTTATTTTTTTCTAAAATCGCAATAATTATAAGACGTTGAGGTTAGGCTTAGCTTTTTTTACTTATAAATTATTTTATTTTATAATTTCGACTTAAATAATTGGGCTACAACTATAATTAATCAATTTACAAAACTAACTGCAGTTCAAGACATGTTTATAAAATAGATCCAAAGAAAGTTTGAATCATATATTTTAGAGAAAACTCTACAGTAATGAAAAACATTGTTTTTTAGAACCGGGTGTTGAAAACAATGATGGTTCTTTTGATTCTTCTTACAGGATGGAATGTATTGTTAAGGTAAATGAAACACTTACATATATCAATCTTTTTTACATATGCTAATAATATTTTTTTAGCAAGAAAATATAAAAATAGAAAATGAGCATACAAACATATTAGATGACATGATTGAAATAGGTAAAAAAAATTATTTTCATAATACACTTTTATCATGTTTGATATATTCAATTATAAGAATGTTCTTTTCAGAAACACATGACGTCAAAGATGTACTCAAAACGAACAACGACAACTTTAATTATCAACTTTACAACGTTCCCATAGAGTTCCACGTAATTGCCTTTCACATGAAATAGTCGCAAATTTTTTTTTTGAATTCATTATTTGATGTATAATACAAGAATATGGTAGTAAATTGACCTTAGTTATATTGTCTTCTTAAACATTTCAACACTGACAAACAACTAATGTCACATTGATTGATTGTCCTAGTAACTTATTTATTGTCACGGTCAATATTACGACTTACAATATGTAAGAATCGTATTAAGCATATCTAAACCGAATTTTGCCCAATAGGAGAGCGCAAAAAACAATTATCGCTTCTCAGAAGTCAAAAATTCACGTCAAAAGCAATAAAATCATATCGGAGCCATAAATTATTTACATTAAATCAAATTTAAAAAAATATTATATAAATATGTTTTTTATTTTTTATTTCTTCGGTTATATATGTAAATATCTATGATACCTCAAAACGTTAAGATTCAATGTTAAGATTCATAGTATAGTTGGGGGACTAAAAAATACTCTTACAATTTTTTGCAATACGTACATACAAATCAGGCACGTGTGGTGAGATATTCTTCCTTTGGTTCGCTCACACAAAGTAATGGGCATCCAAATAGCATGTCCCCAATTTATCGTGTTATTGGGGGTTTTACTGTATTTCATTAAATGACATGTATTTTTCTGACTTATTTGTCCAGCTTGAACACAGATGTTTGAGGTGACTTTTTTTAGTTCCCGCAGCATCCCTAAATGAACAAAAAATTACGAAACAATCTTTGCAGCGATTAGTCCTCAAATAAAAATTTTCAGTGTCCTTTGATATTTTCAAAATCTGGTCACCTTAACAAAGGAGGACAAAAAATTTGGGGAAGATAATCTTCCTCAAAATATCAAATTCGATATATTTAGACATTTGTAATTTTACCTGTGTTTCTAAAAGTAGAGCTGAATTATTCCTTAGTTCTGTTCAAAGTTAGGTAAAGTAAGGTGACGAGATTTTGAAAATATCAAAGTAGGATACTAAAAATAAGAAGGTCGTCATGGAAATTTTCACTCAAAAACTATCTTGGAATTGTTGCGGAGCTAAAGTCATTTTAGAATTTTTTGTTCAAGGAAGACGTAGTGAGGACAAAATCTTTGAGGAGGACAATCTGATGTCTGCTCGCTTTAAATAAAGGCATTTGAACAATTTCCTAAATTAAAAAGATTTCATTAGAAAAAAGCTAACGATAGATTTATGTAAGGCATATATGACATAACCTCAAATATTCCCATATTTTTACAGTAAAATAAGATTTAACGTAGATAAATTCATACCTTCATAATCATGAATTCAGATTCAAATTTGCGGCATCAATACAAAATGCAATTAAATATAATAACATTTATTATTATTTTTAGAAGCAAGTTGAAGAAGAGAATGAAAATCAATCAGGTGATATTTGCGACAAAAATATGAAAAAAAAAATCTTTAGTTGTAACACGTGTGGAAAAATGTTCCGAACTAAAAAGTTACTAATGCTGCATTTGGTGGTTCATTCCGACGCATATGATTATGAATGTCATAAATGTGGTAAAGAATTCAAAACAAAACAATCTCTCACAATGCATCAGATCGTTCACAACGAATCGCGTCACTTTGAATGCGCCAAATGTAGTACAACATTCAAAACGCGACAGTCTCTCAAACAGCATCTGGCTGTTCATAACGAGTCTCGCGACTTTAAATGCGACATGTGTGGTAAATTTTTTAAAACTAAATACGTTCTCTTAAACCATATGCATATACATAGTGACATAAAAGATTTTGAATGTGACATATGCGGTAAACTGTTCAAAACCAGACAATCTATCATACAGCATATGTTCGTTCATAGCGAGTCTCGATGCTTTGAATGCAACGTATGTAGTAAATCATTTAAATTCAGTTACGTTCTCACAAAGCACATGCATATACACAACAACGCTATCGAATTGAATTGTGGCAAATGTGATAGAACGTTTAAAAGTAGAGTTTCTCTCACCAATCATATTCTTCTTCATAACAATTCTTTTGCCTATGCATGTGATATGTGTGATAAAAGATTTAAAGTTTTAGATTCGCTTAAAAGACATATTCTTCTTCACGACAATTCTTTCAGCTACAAATGCGACATATGTGATATAACGCTTAAAAATAAATATTTTTACTTAAAGCATAAACGTATTCATACTGACATTCAAGATTATAAATGTGATAAATGTGGTAAAACGTTCGACATAAAAAAATCTTTCATACGACATATGGTTGTTCATGATGACTTCCGTAACTTTGAATGTAGTACGTGTGGTAAAACCTTCAAAACTAGAAATTGTCTCGCAAAACATAAGCTAATTCATAATGTCTCACAAGACTTTAAATGTAACAAATGTGATAAGACATTTAACAGTAGAAGTTGCCTCACAAAGCATGCGCTCACTCATTTGAATACTTATGACTTTGAGTGTGTCAAATGTTTTAAATCATTTAAAACTAGGCAGTATTACAGAATCCATATGTCTCTTCATAATGAGTCTCGTAACTTTGAATGTGATAAATGTGGCAAAACATTTAAAACTAAAAGCAGTCTCCTATTGCATATTCCTGTTCATAGCTTCGCTCGTGATTTTAAATGTAAACTTTGTGATAAAACGTTCAAAATTAAATATTCTCTAACAAAGCATCTCGCTTGTCATAAAGAGTCTCGTGACTTTGAATGTGATAAGTGTGGTAAAACGTTAAAGAGTAGACAAACTCTCAATAATCATATGTTTATTCATTGCGTGTCCCGTGACTTTGCATGTAATAGATGCGGTAAAATGTATAAAAGCAAACCAGCACTTCTTAAACATAAACGCATTCATAAGATCTCAGATTGCTTAGAATGTGGCAAATGTGGTAAAACATTCAAAACAAAACAAACTATGAAGAGGCATACTCAACTATTTCATGATCAAAACGGATGATACTTTAACTCGTTTTGTACTATTTAGAACAGAACAACTCTTACTTATCTTATGATGATCTTTAGTAGGATTATCATGAAAGCATTCCATTCTAGGCATGTGTCTTCTACCATACATTTTCATATTCTTCCCATTCTATCGGACTCCAATTTTTGGAGCACTTTCTAGAGCTTTTCTGAAACTTTTTCTTCCTAAAGGATTGCATATCGTTGTACATGGATTTTCCTCAAACATTCTGGTTCGACAGAAATCAATGGAGTAATGGCTAACAATATTACGTTGGTCCGCAGGAAATCTATAAGCTGTGTTGATTGCGCAAATTTTAAAATAAACGTTTATTACTGAAACCATTGTTTTATTGGTCCTTTAATGTTTCATCCCTTTCTCCGACTTTATAGTAATCTGTTTCATTAATGGCGATCCTCGCTTTAAGATAAATTATATACCTTACAATATTCCCATATTTTAGCCATTTATAAAAGTATGAGGTAAATCATGCCTCTTAGTTTTATTAATCATTTTTTTATTAGTCAAACTAATATATGTGCACTTTGCTATGATAATCCATAATCAAATGTTAGAAAGTCTTGTAGCCAGTTAACTGCTGGAAGAGCGGTTAACTAGCTTTATTGTACAAAATATATAATTTACCGAAAATGTAGAAGTCAGTTGAATGATCGCCAATTCGAGAGTCTTCGTTGTGGTCGTCAATGATGAATGATTGCCAGTAATTCATGAATCACATATTTTATAACTGTCCTTCAAAAAATATTGGGCGAATAGAAGACAAGGCCAATCATATTAAGGCTTAATTCCACCTCCAAATTTGTGAAAGCTTGTTTCAAGGTTCCGCAACCGGGGCGACTGTCCAATAATTATAAAGGATGATTCAAAAATGCTTATTTAATGCGAAGCCATTAGTGTTTTTTTTTATAAAGAAAACTCGACTTCTCCGAGAGATGCAGCTTATCATTTCCATTCCCTTTCGAGGCTTAGTGACAAATCAATTTTATGACGGATCATTTTCCCCTGAGAGATGAACTGGCTTAGTTTATCTAATGAAAGTTCTAAAACTATAATTAGTTAATTCGTGTAGGTCAGGTTTGGGTTTGAACAGCAAATGGACGTTTCGCAATCCATGTAAATATAATAATTTAATCAATACGATTGTTCCACAGAGCAATCTGCTGAATAAAAAAACAACTAGAAAAATATCAAACACCATATTATAAAATTCGAGAAGAAATGCAGACAGAAGACAATAAAAAAATTTATCCTGTTATTAATGAAAGTGGTGATGAAATTAAGGTATAAAAAGATCTCAATGGAATGTGAATTCCACTTTTTTCATTTCTACCATTATTGTTTTTTCTTTATATAATTAATATCCTAAAATAAAACATACTGCAGAAAAAGTTAGATAATGTATATTTATTTTTTATTCATTGTAGACTTACGCATTTTAAAAAAATAACTCAAAAAGCATTTCTCTCCTGGCACTCGCAAAATCAAGGACATTTTTCGCGCGCGTGTCGCAATTAGAACATAGGGCAAGTGCTCTTGTTTACAAACTAAATACAAGGTCATTTAATACATAAAAATGAAAAAAATTTGATTTGCTGATTTCGTTAAATTCACAAAATACAGTTGAAAGAACCTAACCTCAAATTTTGTATGGGTGCCTAGTCCCCTATAGCGAAGTCCCGATCTTTACGCTATAGGGGGGTTGATTGTAATGATATAATTTTAATAATAGCATCGTAGGGCGACCTGCGGCGGTATGCTAAAATAAACTTGTTTATTTTATTCAAATATTTACATATATTAATGACATAATAAAAAATTTTAAATTTACATTAGCTTTTAAATTACTTTATATATTCAAAGTCACAAACATGCATTTATATGGCGTAAAAACATGAATTTTTTCCTTATTACTTTTCCACATTTATCACATTCAAATTTAGACGTACGACTATGAGTTGTCATATGTTGCAAAAATCTATATTGATATTTGAAAGCCTTCACATTTGTCGCATGCAAACTTATGAACATCTAGATGAATTCTTATATGGTTTGAAAGATTATTTTGAGTTTTGAATGTTTTTCCACATTTTTTACATTCAAAGTTACGTGCTAATGTATGAATTTTCATATGTTTCACTAAGTAATCTTGAACTTTGAATGTCTTCCCACATATTTTACATTCAAAGTCACAAGCAATAATATGTGTTTTCATATGGTGCCTAAGAGTTTCTTTAGTTTTTAATATTTTTCCACATTTAGCACATTCAAAGTTATGTGCATCGCAATAAATTTTAACGTGGTTTAATTTTTTTTCTTTTATTTTGAATACTTTTCCACATGTATCACATTCAAAGTCACAACTTTTATTTTGATTTTTTATATGCGATGAAAGACTGTCTTTGGTTTTGGATGCTTTTTCACATTGAAAATAACGAGCATCACTGTGAATTTTTATATGTCGAAAAAGCTCACATTTAGTTTTAAAAACTTTTCCACATTTGTCACATTCAAAGTCACAAACATCACTATGTTGAGATAAAATATCCACACATTTACTATTCATTTTCACTATATCTTTAATATCTTGCATTTCTGAAATCATAAAATGATCAGAATAAATTTATTCAAATGTAATGCAGTAAATAATATTCTTACCTATTTCGAACATGTCATCTATAAATTCTATATCATTATCATCTTCCATCTTAAAAAATATTAAAAATATCATTGTGATGTACAATTTATAGCTTCGGTTATTCACAATCTTACCTTGGTTTTACATTTAATTGTGCCAATAAAATCATTGCTAACTTCTGGTTCTGCAAAGAAGTTAATATTATACAGGATATATTTCATATTATATATGTACTTTGTATGACTATGCTTCACCGTATTTATCGCAAGTGCTATGAATTGTTTCATGGCGTATCATTCTACATGTCTCACATTTTATTTTGCAAACATTGCTATGAGTTTTCATATGTTGCATGAGCATATATTTAAATTTAAATGCTTTTTCACACTTATCGCACTCAAAGTCACAAGCATCATTATGAGTTTTCATATGGGATAAAAGATTATCTTTTTTTTTATACGCTTTTTCACATTTATCACATGCAAAATCACGAGCATCACTATGAGTTTTTATATGCTTTGAAAGACCATCTTTATCTTTGAATGTCTTATCACATGTTTCACATTGAAAGTTGCGAGCATCACTATGAGTTTTTATATGACGCGAAACTTGATCTTTACCTTGAAATTTTTTTTTACATATGTCACATTGAAAGTTACGAGCTTTATTATAAATATTCATTAGATCCGAAATACTGATTTTAGTTTCAAATATATGTTTGCTATTTTCAAAAGAATAAGTTCCGTCTTGCTTAACATCTGCATATTTATCATCTAGATCTCTTTCTCTTTTCTAAAAAAATAGTTTAAATGTATCTGTTAAATAACATATACATACATATTTATAAACATAAATAGTCATTACTTGTGTTTGCATATCAATATTTGAAACTTGAGATATAATATTCACACCATCCTGCTTTATTGAACTCATTGTATCATTATCATCATTGGCGTTACATTCTATTCTCATATCTTCCAACTTGAAAGAAAACATACATTGATTATTCGAAAAATTCCTAAGCTTTGAAATACCGCATAAATTAGTTGTCGTATTTTATGGTGACGGTTAGTTTTAATTTTTAATCTTACCTTGACTTTTAAACCAATTGGGCTAACCGAATTAAATATTTCTTCATTGTTTTCAATGTCTGGTTCTGAAAAGTTAAAGCATGTCTTTAGCTAAATATAAAAATATGCGCTTAACTCTTTGGTTGCCGAGTCTTTTGGGATTATCTTAATATCGATATATAACAGTGAACGTCACACTATCCAATTTTTACACACATACATTCGCGCGTGCTAAATCCTAGTTACAAAAATAAAGTTGTATATTTTGCATGAAAATATGATTGTGTGTTGTTTTTGTTTCTACCGCGCCGCAATAACGGTTATTATCGGGAAACTTAATTAATGAAATATTTTTGTTATATAGTGATACAAATTACATACATATAATAGATATAAATTTACATACATAGAAAAAATATATATTTTAAAATACAATTAATTACAATTAAAAAATAAAATCACGGTTAAGTTGGAAGTCAGTTTTCTTTGGTTTCGTTCCAACAATACTATCACTTTCTAATAATATAGAAGAAGATTGGTAGTTCATTTTCAATTTTTGAAAAGTCAGTATGAGTGTACCGAATCTTAACTGATACATTTAAAATTCGTACTGCAATAGTGCATCGGCATTTTTTTTGTGAATGTGAGGAAGAAGCGATACATTCTCGCTTCTCTTGTTGAAGCGGCAATGCACTTTTTAAGGTTTTTCGTCTGTGTCATTTTCACATCCGGCTATAAAATAAATATTTCGGCCCATTTCGCACAAAATAAATAAAAAAATAATGTATATGTAATATCACAGTAACTGGTTGTCAACTCCTACTTTATCGCTGTGTAAGTTCCAGTGTCTGTGTGTTTTGGATAGAAAGTGGAAGATGTGATGCTCACTGATATATAACATACATATATGTTCGTAAAATATTATTTACAAATACTTATTAAAAATGTATCCGATTCTTTTTTCAATCATGATGAAATCAGATCCGAAAATTTTCATTATAGTACCAAAGCTGATATATAGGATTTCGAAACCAAATTAAACAAAATTCAGAAGACAAAATAAATTGCAAAGCATAATCTAAATACTCAATAACCCAATCTTGTCGGTTAGCGATTAGACTCATGAGTTTAATTTGCTATTAATATTTTAAAATACACTGTTCGTTAAAAAAACGACAAGGACATAAATATGGTTTTTAATAGTTTATCAATTTTTCGTGCAACTATTTTCGTTTTTTTAATTTTGTTAAAAAAAAAATTAATAAACATTTGTGTTGTCACAGAATTTAGAAAAAAAGACGGAAAATTTGCGATTCCGTAAGTTATTTTATTTTATGTTTTTATGTTTCTTTTACGTCTTTCTACTTTTATTTCAAATCTGGTTTTTATTTTGTAGAAATATGACTGTACATAATACCGATTGGCATTCATGGCTTCAGGAAATGCAGACTGATGATGAACCTGATGACACTGACTCGGACATTAGTATAACTCAAGACATAACGCTAGAACAAAGCAATCACGATTCAGAAACAGAACAAGAATGTGTTGATTCCGAAGACGTTAAAGACATAATTGAAGACCGAGAAGATATTTTTATAGGAAAAGATGGAGTTACATTCTGGAAGAAGATAAAACCACTACAATCTATAAAAACTCCTAGTCGTAACATTATCAAACACTTTTCAGGACCCAGAGGAGACGCGAGAAATGCGAAAACGGAACTGAACTCACTCAAACTGTTTATCGATGACAATATTATAAAAAAAATTACTGACTCAACAAATTTATATATAGAAAAAATAAAAGAAAGGGATGCTTGCCTTACGGATGAAATTGAAATTAAATGTTTGATTGGTTTACTATTTTTCATCGGCATACATCGAAGCAACGGTTTTAACGCAACTAAAATGTGGGACAATTCTAAAGGAAGTGGTCTTGAATCCTGCTATCTAAGTATGAGCGAGTATCGATTCGGTTTTCTCATGCGCTGTCTGAGATTCGATGACATAAGAGATAGGGAGCAAAGAAAGACTTTAGATAAACTGGCTTTAATTCGCGAGGTTTTTGAACTATTCCTGATAAATTTTCAAAAACATTATGTATCTGGTAAATACCTAACGATAGACAAACGATTGCTTGCATTCAAAGGGAAATGTTCTTTTCGCCAGTCGATTCCAAGTAAGCTAGCAAAATATGGCATTAAAGTATTCGCTTTAGTAGATTGTAAAACAATGTACACTATGAATTACGAAGTGTACTGTGGAGAACAAAAACCAGGACCATACCTAGTCAGTACCACAGGAAAAGATATAGTACTACGCTTAGCAAAACCCATATACGGAACTAATAAGAATATAACAGGTGACAACTGGTATTCTAGCATTCCTTTAGTGCAATCACTGTTAAAAAAGGAACTGACTTACGTGGGTACATTAAAAAAAAACAAGCATGAAATACCAGTCGAATTTTTGCCCAACAGAAGCAGAACTATAAATTCGTCAGTATTTGGATTTCAAGAAGAAGCTACCCTCGTCTCATATTGCGAGAGAAAAAGCAAGGCAACAGTACTAATTTCGACTATGCACAATGATGATGCCATAGATAGAACGACAGAAGCGAAACAAAAACCAGAAATCGTCACATTTTACAATAGGACTAAAGTTGGGGTCGACGTAGTGGATCAGCTTTGTTCGCACTACAATGTTTCACGAGCGACTCAGAGATGGCCAACGGTTATTTTTTTTGATTTGTTAAATATTAGCGCCATAAATGCAATGTGTATATACTCAGAAAATCATGATCATAAAAAAATTGCGAGAAGAGCTTTCATTGAAGAATTTGCTTGGCAACTAATAAAACCTCAAATTCAAAGAAGGGTAGATTCTACCGCAGTACCCGTGACGATCCAAACACGAGGGAAAATGTTGCTACATCTAGAAAAAATAGAAATACCGAGAGAGAGACCTGTAGGAGTGAAGGGAAGATGTAAAATGTGTGGAAGGAGCAGAAACAAAACCTCAAGGAAATATTGCGTCAAATGCAATAATTGGGTATGTCCGGAACACACTAATATTATTTGTAAAGAATGTTTTGACTCAAGATAAAGATTAAATCGACTATTTATTTCAATAACATAAATTATTTTACAAAAATTTTACTGCTTTATAACCATTTTCATGTTTACAGTTTGATAAAAATAAAACTTGGTGGTTATAATTTAAGGAAAAAAATTAAAAGCCTTTTACAATTTTAGCAAAAGAAAAAGAAAAATATAGAACAAAAAAAAACAATAAATCAAGTGATAATTTGAATACATTTCACTGAAGATCTGAAACCATTGATATGTTCCAGTACTGATGTAAATATAAAAAAATGCACGGTTTCTATAAATATTATTAAAAAAAATAAAAAACAAGATGTAAACAATGACAATGAACTATCAAAAGCCATTAACATTTTTAAATAACCGTGTGTTACCACTAAATAGTGTCTAACTATTGTCGAAACAATAAATATTTATTTTTATTTGTGATATGTTGTGGTGACTGGAAAGCAACCATAATGGGTTCGATTATAAGGGGTCACCAGCAGGCCTGCCGAGAGGGGACGAATTCCCAGGGCCCAACTCTGGAAAAATCATAGCAAGAATATATTTATAAAAAAGTAAAAACTGACTTAAACTACAGTTGTTTGAGATGTATGTATCTCAGGTATAAGTTCCTTCAGCCCTTTTTATATATACAATAAATAAAAAGAGCAGAACATTGCCCTCAAAAGCGTCCACTTTCTAGGTAATATTTTTACAATTAACATTATCATTCAAAGGGACAGATTGTAGTTTTTTGACACAGCTCCGTTTGTGTTAAAATTTGTTTGCAAATTATTGTTGACTTACTGATTTTTGAACATTTAAGAAATATTAGACATGAGAGGAAATATTCAACGAATTTAAATTAGTAGCAGTAAATTTAGGCATTCGATCTGAAAATTTAGGTTGAATACCTAAGGAAGAAGCAATTAAATAACGAAAAATCAACAACAGCACCAGCTACATTATATAAATTTAATATTTTTATAGATTGTATTATTGATAATTTGACAACTGGATTTAATGCAACAAAATAAATAAATAATACATTAAGTGTTATGTGATTATTACTAAAATAAAATCTAGAAAAAAATCTCGAATCTATCCTGAAAATATTCATTTCAGTAAAATCATATCGGAATACATTTTCACCAGTAGATATATATTTTTACCAGTGAAAATATAAATTATCTGGCAGGTGCTAGTAAAATTATATGATTTCAATTTTTTATATGTAGTAATATATATATATTTACATCCAATGTATAAATGTTACAGTGAATGTGTATTTTTTGATAAAGTTATATTTTCACTTACTAGTCCAAATACATTTTTACTAGTAGATATGTATTTCTTCTAGCGAAAATATAATTTAACTGATAGGCGCTAATATGCTGCTCTAAAATGTCTATGAAACTCAATTTCACAGTTGCGAAACGTTCATTTGCTGTTCAAACCCAAACCTAACCTAATGAAAGTTCTAAAACTAATTGTAGTTTTACTTTTATTAGGTCAAGAACAAAATACAAACTAAGCAAACTCTCTCAGGGGAAAATAAGCGGAAGAATAAGTACAGACAAACATTGCATCTCACATATTGCTCCATAGTTTGTCTGCGTTTCGATATTACACTATGTTTTAAAAATATGATCCTTACAGATATTAGTATAGACTTCTAATATAAGAGGGCTGATCAAAGTATATCCAAACCGAATTTTGGTTAATAGGAGAGCGTAAAAATAATTATCACTTCACAGAAGGCAAAAACTCACGTCAAAAGCAATAAAATCGGGTCTGCGATGGCGACGGTGAGCCCTTTCACATGTTTTTACAATAAGCAAATTCATATATTAAAATTATCAAGCGCTCACAGACAAAAGCAAATCAAGAGTGATTCTGAAATATTTCTTTGTCATTTTTTCTATCTTACTTTGGTTTCATAACAAAATTTAATCATGACTGTGGACTTTAAAATTTATATATTATGACTAAAATTAAATCTTTTATACATACAACTTTATAAAAATTATATTGGTTTAATCTGCAGTGTAATATAAGTTATCAAATTATCCGTTATTCTATGAATATTTTGAAACTGATAAATTTATTCACCATAATAGTTTTGTAACAAACAAAAATTTTAGCCGCCGTTGTAATTAATTTAAAAGTGCTAATTTTAATGAAAATTTTAATTTTCCGGTTGAAGTTTAGGAATCACTCTGCTTCTTCTTACTTATATTTTTATTGAACCTCTGCTTTTTGTTTCCCATATGCAATTCTGAATTTATCTGTATTTTGTAAATAAAATTAATTTAAATCAAGAATCAAGAAATAATATACATATTTTTATATAATATATTTATTTTTGTTATCAACATTCCAATAAAATTATTGTAAACAATTCCGTCCGATTTCTATTATAGTACATCTTTAATTTTTTAACTATTAAGTTTATTATTTAAAGAAAAAATATTTAATAGGATTTAATTTAAATCATAAAAATATATATTTACAAAATTTTCAGTGTCAGCAGCAATTATTAAATTTCATAGAATATATATTAATATTTTAATGAATAAATCATACCTGTATATACATACATACATTTGATCAGGTAATTTATATTTATTATATGTAAATTTAATAAGTTTTCCGTTGCTAACAATTTTTCATCAAAAATTCCAAGTTTTATGAAATATGAAACACTAATTACATTTTTGAAATACTACTTTTTTTTAAAAAAATAACAGTGATGAATTACCTGGAATTTAAAAAAATATTTTAAGTCTTATGTATGTATGTAGTAAAATATAAATGTATAATGTTCTTGTTTTCTATAATTTATCTATTGTTTATTTGAACGATGTGCGTGTACATAAAGATTTCGATTAAATAAAATATTAGCAATTATACATTGTTTAAATTTTCAATTAATTTATAATTAAATACTATTTCAGCAAAATACTAAAATCAAATATTTTAGTTTATTCATTACTATCTTATTTCAATAAATTGAAGGATGATTGAGAAGAAATTACTACGGGAGCTAAAAAGTCGTTTCGAAAAAAAATTCAAAAGGAACAACATTTTTTAGGACAATCCTCTTTCTTAACAGGAGGACGTCTGGTCACCTTAAAAGTAAGCGTGAACAACCTATCGAGTTTATGCGCATCCATGATTCAAAATAATAAATTAAGTTGATAATAATACCGGTTTTTATAAAATGTGAATACGCCATTGTAGAGCTGAGGCGCCAAACGTCAAATCAGCGAATCTATGTATGTTGGTCCAAATATGCCATAATTTTGAGCATGAAAAACTTGGTTTCAAAGCCAATTAAAATTATCATTTGTCTAACTATCTATAGACGAGACTTCGTATTATTTGTCTTCGATATAAGTCTATGAAGGTTTTTACAAAACTACGGTGTTGTCCCTGAATTAAACATTTTTTCATTAATATTATGTTTTATACTGGAAGGGCTGCAACCCCACAACTCTTATGAACGAACGGCCACTGTCACTGATTGATATCTATAAAAGGTAATCTATTTTTATTAATGTAATTTTGCACAGTTTACTTCCACGCCATATTAAAGGGTAATTGAAGATTCGATCATCAAAAATAGACATATTCAAAATGTTCCTTTTTTAAATATTTTTAATCAGTAGATTATTTTTGTTTAATATAGTATATTATATAGGTGGCTTCCATAAATTATGTCTAAGGAGTGTGAACAAAACAGGAGCCAGACTTTTGTGCCATAGTACATATTTTAGTTTAATTTTCATACGCCCATGCTATACCGCTTTGTCAGAGAATTTCGCAAGAGATGGGTGAATATATCCTCTTTTCTCTCAGCAAGATGCACAAGTACGTATGACAGAGTGAGAGCTAGGGCGAGGTAATTCTTACTGGTGCACGCATCAAACGGCGTTTCAAACGTGCGTCAGTATTTGTTTGCCAGTCGTCGGGAGATTTACGTCGAAGCGCAAAATATTACTGCGCTTCTCAATTATTTTTCGACTTTTCTTATTTATAGTTTATACAAAATATGTCAGATTCATCGGAGTGTAATCAAAACACGGATCATCCATATAATGTAAGAATGATATCAACTTACTAATATTATATGGGTACAAATGCCCTTACTCCCCAAATGACGTCCCTAATCCAAAGGTCATGTGTCTATTCTTAATTGTGATTTTAAATGCGTTAAATCTCAGACTGCTCTTCTATTCAATATATTTGTTATTGCTGGTAAAGATATTTTTGTGGCAAAAATCAAAAATAAAAATATTTTAGGAACATTTATTATTAAAAACGATTTATTTTGATAGTTCATCTAAAAGGTTTCGACACTTTTGCTTCAGCACTTTGACAGCTTCGATGAAAATGACTTCCGGCGGCAAAGCTCCGACAGATTCAATATTGACTAAAACATAAAAAGAACACGTTTAAGAAGTCTTCGTAGTTCAAGACATTTTCAATATAAGACTTACAAATATAGTGATCGGATACTCGGCTCATAACGACGGAATCCTTCAGTTCCTCATATCTAAAAACGTTACGGCTGCATGTATCATATCGAGCGTTTTTTACATAAGCTTTTCCCTCACGATCTAATCCGATTACTCCGGGCGCGAAACAGTTTTGAAACAATTCAGCATTGGGACCATCTATGGTACGCAACAGATGAATCTCGGGTAACAGACGGTAACTCGCAGTCGCTGGAATTACATAATAATTGATTTATTGTTTATTAAATAAATGTAAAATGATCTTTCTTACCGACTGGCGAGAATTTAGCGTGATCTTTTCCGGTACCCTTCACGGCGATCAAACCCAAGTCCAATTCGTGTCCAGGTTTCATTTTTGAGATTAAAATATCGTCATGTACTGGACCGACAGATGATTCTTTATGGATCATGGATTGGTTTCCAATCGGTGTCCATTTTATTTGACCCGAGTATACTAAATAATAAAATGGAATCTTATTTATATTTGCGACAATTATTAAAAAGCATTTCAATTACCGTTATGGTTTTTATATAAATCTTCAGGTCGGCTAGAATCTTTATGTTGTGTCGGATTGTTAACGCATTTAACTTTCAGGGTGTATTCTAATGTATCGTTCTCATTCGACTCTGCAGTATCTAAATATAATTATAAATTATATAAGCATTTAATTCAATCGATATTTATAAAAAAGTTGACATACCATTTGCTTTATATTCGAATAGACGAGGATCGGCTTTCAACGGAATCAGTCCCAATCTGTGAGCTAGAACTTCATCTTGAATCAAAGATGTATTGTTGAATATTTTAACTTTTTCTATAGCCATGCTGGGTACTTCGCTTAACATCAACCGCCGAAAAGCATTCGCAAACGCAGGATGTACACCGATCAGATCAAACTCCATGTCAGTTTCATTTTTGCGTATTACGACAATGCGAATTTTTTTCTTGTACTTCTTGGTGCACCACGGTTCATCAGACATGCCATAATCGTTAGGCGAAGACTAAAATTGGAAATTTGACGGTCAAATAAACACAAATTAAACTTGTAAATATATCAATTACCTTAACGCGGAACTCTTCAAGGAAAATTCTTGGTTTTGGATCCATTTTTAAATAATTGTATATTTTTAATGTGAATATAAACACAACCTAAGAAACGCCGCTAGCTGTCAAAGCCGCGTGCTTTTTTACAGTGCTGGCAATGACCAAACGCTACTTAGCTTTTAAATGAGCTAATAAAAGCGCTAATAGTGAAAATATAAAAAACGCTTTAAAATATTATATTAATTCTATATAAATTTTATATAACTAAATGTCGTTTTCTAAATTTAAATTAAAGCATTTTTTGCTTAAAATATGATCCAACTTAAGTTTCCCAACATTTAAAAAAAAACACAAATTTAAAGGTATCTTTAGATTTATTATTTATTTAACATTTGATATATGTAATTAATTATGAAAAATAATATCAATTAAATGATCGCCTCTGGACTTTTTACAGCTGCTGATCCTTTCAGTGTAATTTTTGATGACTTTTTTGTACATTTCAGGCAGTATCTCGGCTATAAATTGGCGGATGTTGGTTTTTAGGCGCTCCAACGTTTTGTTTCAATGCTTCCAGTTGCTTCAATTTGTTTCGAACGGCTTTTACACGTTGCTTCAGAGAAGCAGCTTCTTGACCTTTAAGCTCTTAGATGTCTTAGTTGACCTTGAAACCCTTGTTCAGGTTTTAAGGTGCTTTTTCTGGTTCGATCGTCCGGTTCATTAGCAGATATAACGCACGATACGAATTACTGCCAAGCTGACCATGAATTTGCATCTTTCAGCATGCATGGGACCATGCCCTCCGGCGAGATATGTTCTTAGCTAAGAGCTTCTCCTAGGTCGCTTCTTTCCTCTGTCCATGCTGGCCAGTTGAAGCGCGTGTGAGCAATGCTTAGGAGCAGTGGTGACACGCAGTGTGCCACCCAAACTTGGTGGGAGAGGAAGGGGTATCATAAAAATATGATATGATATAATAAATTATTTGTAATGCTATTTTTTAACACTAATATTATGAATATTATTTAAATACATTTTCTTAAATTTTTTAAATCCTATAAATGATTTTCAAAATTTTCAATATATGTAATATATTTAAGTATGTTCCAAAAATAAGAAAAAGTACATCTAAGTTTGATGTACAATTAATTAGCAGTATTATTTGTGGAATATAAAATACTACAACTTGATAAAAAAGACCAGGGCCGGCCCGAGGGGCAGGCAGTACAGGCGATCGCCTGGGGCGCTAGATCTTGTGGGGCGCCGTGATACCAAATAAAGGTGCAATATTCACTTAAAATTATCAAACAATATTGTTAAAGAATATAATCTGATATTATTTTTTTGTATACACTACTGTGCACTCTTTAGATTATTTCACGAGCAAAAAATCGCGACGAAAATAAAACTGCAAATTCTTAAATACCCACAATCTCAAAAAATAGTATGGTGTCAAATATAATATTAAATTACTTTTATTTGAATTATATGTTTGTGCTCATGTAATGAGTTATTAAAGTATTAATAGGGGGGGGGGGGCGCAAATTTAGTTTTTGCCTGGGGCGCCAAATAACCTAGGGCCGGCCCTGTAAAAGACAACTTAAAATTTTGCAACCCTACTTGTTACTTTGCGGTTAAAAGAAGCAATGGGCTTTAAACTTAAATTTGATCAACATAAACAATAAGTAATAATCTAGACTTATTTTTAAAATAATGTTAAGGTTTGCTAGATATAACTGAGCATTTAGTTTTGAAGGCTGTCAGCTACAGCGTTGGCCTTCTTCTCATTTTAAAACAAAATTTTGCGACGGAGTAATGATTTTTAATAATTGAGGAATAACGATTTAAAATATTTGTTAAGTATTGATGTTTGGTCAACTTCCAATTGCGCTGTACAAAATTTTTACCGTAAATATGAGATTACTCTATTAATTATTTTGCCTAGTTACAATTTTAGCACTAAAGTAATTTTTAATTAATTTGCCTTAACAAATTAAAAAAAAGTCATTATAAATTTATATTTTTTGATAATCACTGATTATGATTGTGTACGACACAGAATTTATATTTTAATAATTTAATATTAATGTTAATGCACTTTGTATAGATTATTGTAAAATCCATAATAGTTCCAATATGTACTCAATATTTCAGTTACAATTTTTTTTCATTTAGAAAATATATGTATTGATTTACTAATTATCGATATTGTCAAGCCTCATGAATAAGAGTATGATATGTATAACTCTTTTTCATTAAAAAAATATGAGTGTTTTTTAGAGAAAATGTATTCAATCAAGGATTATTAAATATCAATTTGTATATTCAATGTAAACCATGTAAGATTGTCAGAAAAAAATAATTGCATTTTAACAAGGTCAATCAAAAACATAATTATGGTATTACATTGCATAAAAAGTGCAATTGACAACATGCATTTTTTTATGGGTATTTTAAAAACAAATTATTTAAATGATTTTCATGTTTTTTATATTCATAAACTAGTATATTATCTGTAAATCTGGATATACATGTTTATGTGCATAAATTGTTAATGTTTTATGATGAAAAAATCAAATGCGGTTGTAATTATTAATTTAAAATTCTTTCCTTGAATTATAATTGCAGTAAATAAATAAATAAAATATAATATTATTGATATAAAATACACGTATAAATAGGTCAAAAGAAGATTAGATCGGGAAAGCTTATCTTAAAGTTAAACAACATATAAACAAGTAACTGCAAGTTTTCCTTTCTACTGTCGTCATTTAATGCTCTTGTGTAATTTTAACAATCTTCATTGCATACTCACATAATTATATAATATATAAACGTTTCAACACTTGAATCGAGAGTTATAAACTTTATTATTGTGTGAAAACAAAATACTTTTTGACTCACGAAACACATTTTAGAAACACTGTTTCCAATAGGAATATGTAGCGGTAATTTAATGTAAATAAAATAATACATATAAAGAAGGAAACAAAAAAAAACATGGAATATCAAAATTAAACGATACGAATCGGACCAGATCCTCGTAGCTAACATTAAACAAGTCAATGTGTAATGTCAGCGTATGAAAAAGCCGGATGGCCACAGCCATAGGCGAGTCGGCAATAACACATGAAAAACCTTATCGAATGCCTTCTCAAAATCTGTATATATGACGTCTACTTGAATTCCAGCATTGAGAGATTTTGTCACCGTTTTGGTGAGAGACAGAAGGTTAGTAACAGTGGAACGGGCGAGAAAATAAATATATAATAATCACTAGCTCTGATCTCACAGACGCGACAGAGATTATAAAACACTAGGATTCATATGAGCGAATTTCGAACGGAAGTGAATGATATGGGCGCTGTGTATTCGATTTATTTATACTGGGGGAGGCTTAGTGCTCGTCCACGTTCACATTCCGTCCGTTTTATAATCTAATTGTTGTGACCATTGTGTTCGAGTTTAAGCAGGTTACCGCTTGTATGATGTGACAACCTTACATTCCACATGTTATGCTTTGTCAAGGGATACCCCCCGAATGCTTTCAGCCTAATCCATCTATTATCACGTACGTTCCGCACTGGTCGGCATCAGAAAAACCAACCAACCTGCCGAAGTGTCGAATTGATTTATGGCGCTTTTAACGTCATAAAAGTTTTGTTTTCACGTTTATTTCCATTAAAAGATTTTGCGAACTTTCTGTTTTAAATTTTCCAATATACTATGGACCACAAAAATAGACATTTCATAAGCAAATATAGTTCTATTTTGTGCTCTATAGCAATATTTATGGTGTTTTAGAATATTTATAATATATTTATTAATTTTATTATTATCGAAACATTTTTTTTATTTATCTGTCGTAAAGGAGAAGTTGAATAGAAATTTAATGAAAAATAGTATCTTTTTTACTGATTTTATTAAAAAATATTGAAAAATCTGACCTTGGAAAACATTGGCTATTTCCAAATAATAATGCATATAATTACTTGTAGCAAAACAGAAACAGTCATCAAGGTGATTATTAGTCAATCGTGTGCTATATTAAATTTATTAATTCATGTATTAAGTAAAACTTAATTTTGTATCACTCTGAATCAAAACTTTATTGCGTCAAAATCACAGCGATTTATTACATTATAAAATGAGATCCGCTGTCATAAACTAGATACAGGAAGAGCAAATTACATTTGATGGGATATTGGCAACGAAACGATACACATTTTTTCACATGTAATTTGTGATATTTACCTTCAGGCATTTTAAAATATCTAATTATAATAATATCTTTACAACACACGATCTTAGTAGTAATAATAAATTCTTAATTGAATATACAGCTTCTAATCATAATTTTTCATAATAGTCCTCGAAAAAAATTTAGTCATAAACCAGAAAAGCAATAGCAAAAAATAGTTACATGCACCGTTGCACGTACACAAGTTGTTAAGCAAATTTTAGAAACGCTAAAGGACTTTCGTCGTATAATTATTTATGAGATCGATTTATTGAATTAAATATTCAATCTGTTACGTAAATAGATCTAGTTTTCTCAAGACAAGAACGACCAGATCTCGACATTTTTAAAAAGTCAAAACGAGATCTTTATCGCTGAGTTATGAGCGAGTTAATAAAAGCTTCGATTTCGGAATCAATAATAAACTTAAAGTTTGCCTAAATTTCATCATTGTACTTATTTATAAAAAAAATAAGAATGTTCTTTTTTTATATTTATTTTAAGATTAAAAGCTGTCAACATTTATTAACCTTTATTTATCATAAATATAAAAAAAATATATACTTCAATTTTATATTCATTAGACTGTTTTTATGTAGTACAACAACATTTTCTAGAACGTATGAATTCATTATTGAATTATATATTCAATGAGTCAATTTTTGTAGTAAAACATAATCGCACTAATAAGTATTTTTTCAGCAATTAAATAAGATTTTATTTTCATTGGTACCGCCTTATATTTTTAACAGAAAGTTCAAAAGAACAGTTCGTGCTAAACAAAAGTAGTTGAATGCAAAAATATGTTGTGTAAAAACTATTTTCATTCAATGAAAAATATTGTATACGTTTGCTACTATTATAAAATTATTGCAGCATAAGTTATAAACGTTAAATAGCTCCTATATTGTACAATAAATAACCGTACAGCAGAACAATGTTGTATTTGTATATTGCTTACATTTTATACTTTGTTTATATATCCTTTAACATTAAATCAAATGTTAAATAATAATATGATTACTGTATCATACGATTAATTGAAATAAAAATGTATTTTATATAAAAAGTATTTTTTAATATTATTGGGTAGACTTTACTGGTCGAAAATTGTGACTCACCGAACAAGTGTATTCGTCACGCTGACGTACTTATTTAACCGTATACGGTAAATTTATATTTTAAAAGTACCACATACAAACTACCCTATTAATAATTTCATCTACACTTCCATAATAATTAATGGTGTCACGAAAAAAGTAATAGTGAATCACATTTGCGTTTAAAATAATGTATAATTTAAACATGATACGTTAAGACTATTTTATTTATATTTATGTGCATTATAGAAGGCGTCCTTTCGTCGCGTTGCTGATAAACTCAACTACCGCTCCGCCTCAGTGCTGCCAGCGTAGCTCCAGGTTCGCTAATCATATCTGGACCCACATATGTATATGTAGTTCAACTATACATATGCAAATTAATTTATGTTCTTACACGTAGCTCACTATATGTATGCTTTATGGTTTGACATACATACATACATATGTATGTATATATTGTAGATATATAATATATAAGAATGACTGCTATGGATTCTAGACGCTACAAATATTCTACATGAAACATCACAGAAATTAGCCCATGGTTAAACATTCATCGTAATTGTAAAAAAATGAGACATTTTGACTTCTCACATTTTTATAAAAGGTCATAAAATATTGACCTTCCATCGTACGGTACAAAAACATATAAGTAAACATGTGCATATCTTATATAATTTAAGTTGCAGTGTCCCAATAACGAAATGAATTACGATTTCAGAATTTATTATCCATTATGTGTATGCGACTCGTTCCACAAGAGTTCCTTTCGCAAAGTCTCAATTCAGAACAGGACTCGTGATGTAAAAAAGTAGAAATTCGAAAAATCGTAATACCAGTTTACTCAAATTTTGCAACATCACTCTGGTTACGTGTCGGAAAACGCATACACCAACCTTGTGTGTGCTCCTTGTTGATCTGGATCAATTAACCAAAACTGTGTCGAAATTTCTGAAATACACCAGCTGTGATATATGTATGTAAGTACAATACATGCAAATGCGAATATCTTAAATGTTACTTGTTCTGACGAAGATCTAACATTTAACCTCACATCATGTGACTTATACAATAGATATGCAACTCGCGACTAGAATGTTGCTTATAAAATTTGGGTCATAGTATTATGATACAAATATTGCAATATTAAAATAGCGTGGGAATTTTGAAGATCGGTAACTTAATGGCGATGGAACAAAGTTTGAACCTTAATGAAATAGTTTACAATTGTTTACTTCAGTAAACATAAATTATGTGTAGTGTAATAATTTATTAAAATAATAATAAAAACATACCAACGTTATGTTTATTTATTTAAGTCACTCCCCATTTATAAATGCACTGTCTATTTGTCTACTTATTATTCACTATCCTATACAACATTATTAGCCCAATAAATATGTTTGATTTTTATCTCATATGTAATTATTTTTTTAAGAACTGTATGGTATGCATATGTTACAATAAATGTGTATTTTTCAGTGAAAATTATTTGGTACTTATTTAGAATGTCGGCGTCACAATCAGAAACTCTCCGCTTCGTCGCATTGCGAATTTGGCCCTAACGGCCATGAAAGCGGCCAATAACATTTTGTTACATTAATACGTTTTAAAATTTAAACCGGTTAGATGTGAGCGAGCGAGTTATTTAGAGAGTTATTCATGGAGTGTTCACTGTACTGACCAACGTTTATGCGCGCCTAACTTGTTTCAATTTTAAAACGTATTTATGTAGCAAAACGTTGTTGCCCGCTTTCATAACCGTTAGGGCCAAACCGATGTTTCGCAATTCATAACCATTGGATTCTGAGCGTGGCGCCGACATTAAAAACAAGTACCCGTCATTTTACTAAATAGCTTAGTAAAAAAGTATCAAACAATTGATTTATAATGTCACTTGTCAATTATATGAAACTATATTCACTGCGCGGATTATTCGATACACGTGCGTTCTGAACAGTTTGGCCCTAACAAGTGATATATCGCCCTACAGCTATGTTTTGATAATATTAAACGAATTAATCAAACATTAGTTCAAGGTGGGTTTAGTTAATTCGTATAGGGTAGGTTTGGGTTTTAACAGAAAAAATAAATAAATAGTATCTGAGGGGCACAGGCTTTCTGGTCCTCGAACCTCTAGATAGCGCATGCGCAGTGGCGTAGCTCCTCTGGAGGCCTTGTCCTCTTGACATGGACACCTGAAGGGGCGCAAGCCCTGTCCGTAACACAATCTATTCAATTGCAAATTCAAAGACATTTCTAATAATTATTCACCCTTTATCTCGCCGTCTCGTTGAACCATTTGATGTCGTTCTCTAAGTACATAAAGCATGTAAAATGAATGTAACCTAATATGAATAGTAAAGCTATATATGTATGTATTACAATATTATTGTATCTGATAAACGAATGAGTCAACAGTACGATTTTATAATAAAATACATACAATAATTGGGAAGTGCATAAAATATTTTTAATTAGATTGTGTTTTTTAATCAAAACTTATTTTCCGCAAATTTTACAACAGGTGTGATATTACAAATCATTGAATAAAATGGATAGAGTAATAATTGTAAATATTATCGATTAATACGACTGATACAATTAATTAACAAAGTGTCACTTTCCGAATCATAAAATATGTGAATAAAATAAAGTGAAATTTTCCTGTTCCAGTGCATTACATTATAATTTATACCACAATCACGTCTTGCAATTGCGCAACAAACTATAACATATCCGATCGACATTTCGGTAAATCCAAACCACTAAAAATTACCTAACAAAAAAACTGTCTCACGAAAAGTATTCACTTTAGTTGATCTCGTGATCTGGACAAGTTTCCGTTACAAGAGTGATTAACCTGATGATTGCATAATAACTTGGCGATTCATTAACTCACAAAAAGAGTTTATAGTAAAAACACAAATCGTATCATTTATCCTAGTCGTTAGTAATGTAAGTATTTATTGTAGTTGCATAATAGTTTTGCATTAATATGATCGAATATTATGATTATAACACATTTAAACGATTCTTGTAAGACGGGAAACGCGTGTTTCAAGCGTGATAGAAAACTTAAGAATTTGCAGTATTATTACTAGTTTCCATACTTGTATTGAAAAATATATAACTAGATTTAGAGTGTAGGATGTTTTGATTTATATGATAATATAATTTCCTATCTTATACAGTAAGATAAGATATAGGTACATAAGTTGAGCAACGAACTAGATTGATAATTGCGCCTTTCAAATCTTTCAAGGATTAGTTTTGTTGAAGTCTAAACAGTCAAATCTTGACATTATTGACCTATGTTGAAAGTGAAATGAAAAAATGTACAATGCAACAATAAGCAAACTAAAAAATATGTAAACATTGTATTTATGTTATGGCTAATTTAAATTTACATAAATTACAAGTTATGTATATAAAACTAACTAAAACCCATATTTTAATAATATATAACAAAAACAATATATATATTATTTTTTAAGTAAATAGTTTTATTATAATATTTTTTTAATTTAAAGTCATACAACTTTAACTTAAAATAATAAAATACTATGATTTAGTTTGCTTTTAGCTCAATAATAGCAAATTGTTATACATGCCATCTATTTTCATTACTAATTTTTATTATACAAATTAAGTTTCAGTTAAATTATACCAAAAAATATCTATTTCAATATCACTATCCAGAAGTAGTGGACTTGAAAATGAGTCATCAAGGATTTAAAAGCAACTATTCTTATCTATCTATCCATCGTTGTTCTAATATAACAAGTCACGAATGGATTTTATTTGTAGGTCAATGCTTTTAGAGTTCATTGTATTTGTTTCGAGTTATATTTTAATTTATATGTTTATATACGATTTATTAAAATATTTTACGAGTACATCACTTCAATTGCTTTGTGTTTTAAAATATTAAAAAGGATTGCATCTTACGCTTATTTGTATTGCATTGCTTAATAAATCCTTGATAAGAACAATAAAAATACATTCTCTTTACTTGTTGATCTATTCGAAAAGATTGAAATGTTAAAACATGGGTAGTATTTTACTGTGCTTACTTGAGTTAACAACGGTATACTTTTTATTTTATTTAAAACGCGTGCATATATAAAATTTAAAGCTCATCAAATCTTTCAGTGACTCGAAACTGACCTGCCCAATATATTTTCTATAAATAAATTGACGAAAATATTTTCTTCGTCAGTCATACGACAAGCAGTATCAGTAGTTACTGACGTATATATTTATTCGAAACGCAATGACGAATAATATTGCTAGTTAAAATTGCTCCAGTTAAGACATTACTTTCTTTAAGACACAGAAGATTAATTTATAGAATATTTTTTCATTAATTTAAAAATCGAATATATTAGACGCATATTTATCACTCGCTTAGATTTCAATCTTTGACCCACAAACTGTAAGTATATCAATCTTCGATATTTAATATCGGATTTATGAAAGACGAGGATCTATAACGGGTCGGTCGGCAAGTGATTAATCCTTCATCGACCGACCTCAAGTCATCTGATATCTGATCTGAACCAGCACGCTGCATATTGAACTTCTCAATAAAATAGCAATTTACAGGCAAAATATTGACAAATATTATCTACGACAATATTTTTAAAGAAATTAGCAATTTATTGGTATAACATTAAAATGAATTAAAATAAAATGTAAATGTAAAATGGAAGTAAAATATCAAAAAAGTAATACTTTTATTTACATATATACGTATGTATAATATATAAACATTAATACTGATTATTTATAAATATAAATTGTGTGCTTAAGATTATCGACATAAAAAATCCGGAAAATGTGTTTAGTTGTTTGGTTTAGTATTATCTAGAACGCATAAATAATATCATATAATCTAGTTAAAGTAGGGTGTTTTATCTTTTTGTTGCGTGTGACCTTGACCATCTAATCGAACTTGAAGGACCAGTGAAACACTGATTTCTTTTTTCGCGTTTCTAAATGCTAAACAACACACAGATTTATTATGTGTTCGTACGTTACAGATGCCAACGGTATATGAAATAGCGGAAAACTTCCGCTTGGGATCCAAGACTCTTAAATTATATTTTCGCTAGTAGAAAAATATGTCTACTGGTGAAAATGTATTTGGACTTCACTAATGAAAATAAACCTTCACTGAAAAATACACATTCACTGTAACATTTACACATCGCATATAAATAAATAATGCTAAGTATGTAAATGTATATACTACATATGAAAAGTAGAGATCATGTAATTTTACTAGCAACTGTCAGATAAATTATATTTTCACTGATGAAAATACATATCTACCGGTGAAAATGTGTTTTGATATGATTTCACTAGAATGACATGTTTTAACAAATATTTTCGGGATAGATTCGAAACTGTTTTTATGGAGAGGGGGGGGGGGGCAAAAGTTCATCAATCAGAAGTAGTTTTTTTAATATTTTAATATCATTAAGATTTATAGTATTTCATTAAATGACATGCAAATGTCCTTACTTGCTCCCATAAATGATGTCCCTGCCATAATTAATATGGATTTTTATTAGCTACTGACAGCATCCGTATTAGCATTTTTATGTTTATCGATGTATAGTATCTATTAAGCCGAAGTTTAATAACCTTCGATATTTATGTGTAACGATCATAAAAAAACATCCCTCATCTCCCGACCCAATTTAACATCAGCCATAACCTACCGGCTTTCGTGCAGTTGTTTCCATAGCGAAAAGGGAAAGTGATCGTGGATCACTTGCGCAACTGCCAGTGCCGGCTATACCATAATATTCGCCACCTCTCTGTAAAACTCGATTGCGAAACGGAATTACCCGAAGTTCATTCGAACAAACTTTGGCTATCCAATCGCGCAGCAACTGCATCGGCGCGCGGACGCATGAAAAAAGTTTCATATTTCCGCGCGAGTGTGAAAAGTGTGAAAAGTGGCCATAAGTGCGCGCTAAATGTGCATGAACAATTAAACAAAAATGTTGATTGACAAATTGATCGTTTTGATTATCGCGGTCGGATTGCCTGATGGAATATTTGGCCAAAACAACGAAAATGACGTCGGTGAGTGATTTATTAATTTATATACTATATAATAATTTATAAATAAAAGAGGGGGATTTAATTTACTTTTCGGTGACATGAATCATTTTAAACACAAAAAATAAAAATAATTTTTATGAGATACAAAAAAGTTATTGTATCTCATAGGGGTGGGGGAGGACGAGAAAATAATATTTTAAAAGTTTGTACTTATTAGAGAATTATACATAAAACAAATCTGGATGTATTGTTATAAATGTATAAATTTTTATTGTATTTATTGAGTCACTAATACAAAAAATACAGAATATTAAAAATATACATATGTATATCAAATTTTGCTTACGGCCAAGTTTAGGCCATTTATATATTTAAGCGATTACTCTCGGCACTACCTGCAAAAATCAGATAGATTTGTTCAAAATGATGTTTTGGTTTGTTTATGCGAAAATACATATTATTATTTCTAGATCAGTTATACAACTCTTTACTTTCTTCTCCAATGATTTTATACATGGAGTTTTTATTTTTTGCACAGCTGCTATTTTGAAATCAGATTTTTCAGAAAAGTTTGTATAAAAATCAGATTAAAACTGCGGCCGATATTGTGTCATCAAATTGAAATAAAACTTACTGAGATAACTCAATTTATAAGGACAGTCGTAATTACACAATGTTAGCAACACTGACTTTTCCTGGCGGCATATTAAATATATATACCAAACAAGTATTTCATCGTTTAATCGATATTTAATATTTAAATGGTACTAACGAATAACAATAGAATATTTTCTGATAATTGCCTTTCATTTTTGAAATATGAATTATATATAATTATAATAAAAACGGTTTTATTTTAATAATAAATAAAGAAAGCTTAAGAATTTTTTTCTTTTCCCTCTGTATAAATAATAACATTCGGTGAAATATAACTAACCGTTTTATTTTTATGTTTAATTTTATAAGTAGATATATAATTTTATTTTTAGGTTTTCTAAATTTTTCATATATATTTCTGGTTATTGTTTAATGAATGCAAATAAAAGTTTAATCTATATATTTTTCTTTACAATTTACATACATTACACTTATACTCTACTATATATTTATTTGATGTAATTACACTGTTTGCAATTACATTACATTCTATTAGATAATATTATCTAACATCTAACTTCATGAATAGTTGTCAATAACTAATCACCATAATCTAAATTTACTTGTTACGTTCAAGACGCACGAGTTACTGTAAACTAGTAGGAAAATTATCTCTACGTTTAATTTCATATTACATAACAATCGCTCAACTATATTTCGATACATGTTTATACAATATCGTTTCACTTTTAAACGTTAAAAGTTTGTATTGTTCAAGTAAAATCTGTTACATTCGTTCATTAGTTATATTTATAAAATGTACTCATACACTACATAAATATCTAGAACGCCTAATAGCAGTTGTTGCAATTTTTTAGACATGATCATTTCTTGCATCGAGATTATTACTCAGTCGGCCGAATTGCAAAAGTGTTTTTTTATATGTATAATTAAGATTTTGCCATATTGATGCTCCCAAACATTCGGATGGTGCATTAAAAAAAATAATAAGAGAACGTATCGCGAGTTTGACCCGCGTTCGATAGGAAATTACGAAACGACATTAACTCAAATGTGTCCAACGAATGTCGATCGAAAAACTTTCAAAAACTTGGCACCTACACACGACTTTTTTCTTCAATACCTTTTACATAGTTGCATTTACAAATTCCGTTTTGTAATCGATTGAATGTTATGTCGGGATTGATTGGAGAAAACTTGCAATGCGCGTGTTGTAAATCCGGATAATTATAGATATATTTTCAAGTAAGGTGTCATTCATCATGCAACATTGATATTCAAATTTAGCTCCATATTTAATTAGTAACAATTTTTGGCGTGGCGCTGTTGTAGAACTGTCAAAATAAAATGTTGCCAGATTTAAAAACAACAAAATTAAAATAGATTATCATTCCTAAAGTTTTTAATATCGCAATGGTAAATTAAAATGAAAACTATATGATAGCGAAGAAAGAAGAAAAGAAATTACCCCTTAAAACGCCGTTTCATAGCTTTGAGGAACTTTTGCTGTCAGATTCAACAGGAACTTGTCATCTTTTCTAATGTGCTTTAATTAAGTACATAATGCAACATCTTTTCACTTAACCAGTAACCAGATCTGATATCAAACATTTTCAATCAGGTTTTATGGATTGTCCGGAGAAAATCAGAGTTCACATATTTACTAATTACACTAGAACAAGTTTGCCCTTTTAATATAAATCATTTAAATTATTAGTAAATTCTAAAAAAATACAATATTAAATTGCATATTATGTATGTGTATGGTATATATTGAGCTAAGTTAAATTTCAACTTTGGGGTTTACATATTAATAATAAATGTGGATTTTTTAGAGGTATTTTTACAGCAAAATTTACTTTTTAAAATAACAAATATCGGTAAGTAATAAATAATAATAAAACGAATTATATCATTACCATTTTTTCAATAACGTCGTTTTTGAGTGGAAATTAATTTTATTTAAAAATAGTGCAATAAAGGAGCAAATTTCGCTACAGCATCTTAGTAAAAAAATGTTTAAAAAATATAATGAAAAAACATAATAAGAGAGAGAGAGAGAGAAACGGGGAGAGAGGGAGAGAAAGAAACAAAGTAAACTTGTGTAATTTACATATAAATATCGAATATTTAAAAATCGTAATATTATATAAAGTATATTTTAATACACGTGCGTATATATTTTGTCATATTTACAGCTTTCGCGTTGACAAGAGTTAATGTCAAGATTAGTTTTCCTAGATATTCCTAATCTCAAGAACAAAAAAATATTAGATTTTGCTTTTAGGATATTTATCAAATTAAATTGTTACATTAATTACATAGTATATTACATACATTAAGTTGAAATTTTAAATGAATTTTAACTTTAACTATAATTATTTTAATTATTCTAAAATATTTAAGTAGTAGTTTTCCTTGTGTAAACTGTACGAAACAGGATGCCTGCCATTGATTCTTAAGACGTTCAAGAATAATAAATCATTAAATAAAAATAATTTTAATAAGTTGCATTATCAAAAAAGTAAAATTTCAAGCACAAATCCCAGAGACATTATTTGATAGGGGCAAATGAAGATATTTGTCCCCTCCCACCACATTTGAAGTCAGCCAGAAAAATGGATGCATTTAATGAGATACTACGAATTAAAAAACGCCAACTGGCTGACAAACTTTTGCCCCCAGTTCACTTGAGAGTTAAAGTTGGTTTTTATTATAAATTATGTGTCATACTATATGACAAAGGCAAAGTGTGAATTTTTAAAATGCACACATTAACTAGGCATTGTATGCACTGGAACATATTGCCTAGTTAATTACAGTACACACAAATAAATGTATGAACAGTGCAACTAATTACTGTATGCTGTCACTGTTCGGTGTTCGGCAAAGTATTCAAAATTAAATAATTGATATATTTAATAGGTATTTTAAACCAATTATTTAAGTTAAATCTTGTTTTCAATTTATATAATCCTCATTTTAAGTAGATTCGGTGCAAAGAGTTATTAATGGGGTGTTGACTGTTCTGATCAATAAAAAATAATTATATTTTTAGAACTTTCATTAGGTCAAGTACAAAATACAAACTAAGCCTACTCATTTCTCGAACAGAAAAAGAGCAACAGAAAAAGTTGCATCTCGCATATTGCTCCATAGTTTTTCTGCCCTTTGATATTACACTGTTTTAAAATATTATAGCTATCGATATACGACTTCTGATATCAAAGTATTGGTTAAAGTATATTCAAACCGAATTTTGGTCAATAGGAGGGCGCAAAAACAATTATCACTTCTCAGAAGTCAAAAATTCACGTCAAAAGCAATAAAATCGTGTCAGTGCCGTCGCAGTGGGAACGCTCGTTAGCGAGCGTTCTCACTGCGACGGCGACGGCGACACGATTTTATTGCTTTTGACGTGGATTTTTGACTTCTGAAAAGGGATAATTGTTTTTTGCGCTCTCTTATTGGACAAAATTTGGTTTAAATATGCTTCATTCAAATCTCACTTATCGTAATATTGTTATAAAAGTAGAACGCTATATAGCCGAGCATTTCCACTGCGACGGCGACAGCACGATTTTATTGCTTTTGACGTGGATTCTAAACAGGGACATAAAATTCATCTCATTTAATGAAATACGACCACTGACTGGCCAACTTTTGCCCTACCTAGAGAAAACGGAAATGATTATTAATTATTGTATTAATAATCTAATTGTGGCATGAGTTAGTAATATTGTTTTATATTAGTAATTTAACTAAACAGTCAATATTATATTATGAAGTTGATTATATATTGTATCCATATAACTAATGAAAATATAAATTACTTTTAGTGTTAGTATTGCCGTTATGACAAGTTAATTGTAGTAAATACAGTTTAAGCTTTATGACCATTATTGTCAATATTTTAATAATATTACTGACCGTATATTCATAAAAAAACTGACTTTTCAGTTCATTGCCTTTAATTATGTATCAAAATTTGTTTGAAATGTGTTAAAATTTACCCAATTTTATCTTAAAAATATTGATAAATCATATTAAAATATTATATTTACATATAAAAATCATATAATTACATTTTACATTCTAAATATAAATTTTCAGCAAAACCAAGAACACCATCGCCGACAAAATCAAAGAAACAGACTTCAGGAAAATTAAAATGTCCAGCGATAGGAAACATACCGTTCGACTTCTTCCCTCTGCCGTGCAGAGCGCACTCGGAATGCCGTTTGATGGGCTCAAACTACCGTTGCTGTCAGAGAGGTGAAGAATTAGGACTGAGGTGCACGAGAGGAGTATCAGAGAAAGCTTCAAAACCTAAGAAGTAATTTCAAACATTATATTTTTTGTATATTGATTGCCTTTGGTACTACATATCAGTGTATATTCAGGAATATCAGAATAACACTTCCGACTGTTAACGAAGAACCATTTACGTTAATACCAAGATTAACGTCCACAACTGTAAAAGCTGTGACTACGACTAAAACAACTACGACCACAACAACCACTCCAATACCAACAACTACGACTACTACTACAACGACTACAACAACTCCAAAACCTACTACGACTACTGTTCCAACCACAACAACCATTAGGACTACTACACCTAAGCCAGAAAAAGGTAGATATTTCATTATAAATTTATTTATTTGTATTATATGTTATAATACATATTTATTTATGTACAGAAATGGTGTGTCCAAATGATAGAGATGTTCCGTTTCAATTCTTTGCAATAAGATGTGTGAAGAAGCACAGCGAGTGCAGAAAGAGTCTCGGATCAGATTTTATGTGTTGTAATAGACGTTGTGTACGAGGAATCACAGCACCGCCGACAGAACAAGATCATGAACGTTAGTTCTATATTTACGCTTATTAATATAGTGTTGTAATATATAATTGACTAACTGTTTTATATCAATAGCAATCCTTGGAGTAATTCCTCAAGATTGTCCTCGAGAGCCGTTCGGAGAACTCTTGTTCGATACACAAGAATGTGAGACTGATGCTGAGTGTTGGCCGAGAGTTTGCTGTCCAGATGGTACAAAGAGATACTGCAGAGCAGCCATGCCTAGATTTGATCTGGTGCCAGCGACGAAGAACTTTAATTCACGTTAGTAGACTATCTTTTCCTTGAGGTCTCTTCTAATAACCGGTAGGCACTAGGGAATGTATAGTATATCGCTTTCTAGAACAAATAATATAAATATATTTTAATATCTATGATCAATCTGGTAAATGATTAGACATACACTGCTTCAATCTGCAAGTCTCTAGATATCAGTAATAAAATTCAGTTGTAACACCAATCTTTGGAAATATATCTTGCTGATGTTTTTTATTTATTATTTCACAATCTAATCATTCGATTTTTTCGATGATGGAATTTTTATTTGTATCTGAAATTATAATTCTATATTTATCTGTATTGACTATAAATAGTTTTGTAGATAAAGTTTGTTTCCTAATGTAAATAATTGTTGCAATTTTCTTGTGGAAAACTTTCATTGTTTAACTTAATGTTATGTAATGGCAAATGCCCTCACCTGCCCCTCCCCCTTCCAAATGACGTCCCTGATTTTATGTTATAAAATCCAAAACTTAGCTTTTTAGGAATATTATTTAATCACATACTATATGTATATCATTTTGTTTATTTAAATTACTAGAAAATATTACCGTCTACCAGAAAAAAATATTTTTATTCTTTATAAAATTATTTTTATTTCGTTTCAATGATGAGGTGAAATCTTAAATGCACCCCAAAATTTTAAACATTTGCTCTCCTAAATTAATTAAATGCAAAAAAAATATTATAATAATATTATTATAACTTTTACTTAATTAACACTAGAACTGCCGGACTCATATATATTTACTCTAATGTCAGACTAGTCAAAATGACTGGTTTTACTTTTTTATAATTAAAATTCGTACTTTATATTTTTTAAATCATGTTAGGACTTTGGTAATGATATATAAATAAGTATTATTATAAATTTACTTTTGTTCCTCTTTTATTAGAAATAAAAATATTTTTCATTATGACTACTTATACCGGCACCAGTCAAAATGACTGGCACAGTATTTCACTAAAAAATATGTTCGATGAGTCATCCAGCCTTAAAAACAAATAAAATATTCAGTTTCTAATTGTCAGTGTACATATACACACATGTTTGCCATTTGATTGATAAGATCAGTTTTCATTACAAATACTTTCAAAATTTTTCAGCTAATTTTAAGTAAAAAAATAATATTTTTTTAATTATTATAAAATTTATTTTTGAAAATAGAAAGAAAATGAAAATTGACAAGATATTGAAAAATGAAGAGCGCTCTGACAACGAAAACAATTAACTTTATGATAGTGTATGTGAATTAGTTGACGGAAAAATGTGTTTTTCACTAGCGATGGTGATTTTTCTGATAGGTAAATAGCTTCTGCGTCCTCAAAAAGTGACAGTGAATATGATATATTTTGAATTTACGCAATAAAAGAATATCTATGCAATTGTATCAGAAGAAACTATATGTAAAAAATTATAAAAAAGCCCTACTCCTGGCTTCAAAATATTTTCAAGGCGTACAGGTTTTTCAAAAATAAGTATTATAAATGCAGTAAGTAGCGCATTTTTTTTGATAATTGACGGTCGTATTATGGATCATAATACGCTTTTCAAATTTTGGAGAAAAAGTTAAAACTTTTATCGCAATACTGTATGCACGTGGGACATACGAAGCAAAAATCTTTTATATTTATGGAGTAAAAAGTAAGGACTAGTTTTTTTTCAATAACCATGAGTAGAAATAAGTTTACGGATATTTTAGGAATTATTAGTTTTGATAAAAAAAATTATAGAAGTCAACGCTTAAATGCAGATAAATTTCTTTGATATCAACGGTGTGGGATAGATTTATTGAAAATAATATTACAGTTGCTATTTTCATTATATGCATTACAACTATATTCTACTAAAGCTTTGACTTGAATAGATTTACGCATTGTAAGCTTCATAAATTTGGTATCAAATTTTGATTCATGTTAGATGTCAAAAACAAATATATTATAAATGAAACACGACAGTTATCAACACATCTTAGTGAATGTGTTTTACTAAAGCTTACAATTTTTCACAAGCCTACCGCTAGCATAGAAATAACAAGAAAAAAAGACTACCTTAGTTGGAACTATACGCGGAAACAAGAGGGGTTTGCCAAAGATTTTGAAACAAAAAAAGTATGTTATGAACATTATTTTATAAATCAAATGAATATGGTCTCACAATTTATAAAAATAAAACAGACAAAAATGTTCTTGTATTGAGTTTAAAACACAAATTTGTAAAAATTGTTGGAACACAAAATACACTTACCCGAAACCATTTTATTTTATAATAATACTAGATGTGACTAAATGGCGAGGAAATATACCGTCAAATCGGGGTCTAAAAGATGGCCGCTTCAAGTATTTTTCAATATGCTAGACTTGGCTACAATAAATGTTTGAATGTTATATAGAGAAACAAAAGAAGAAAACATACCAAGAAAAAAAAATATTTCAAATAGCAGAACTTGTTTCAGAATACAAAAATTAATAAGTGTATCACAAGAAGTAAATATACCAATAACTTCAAAGAGCTTACCTCATACACGTAAATAGTGTATGGTAGAATATTGTAATAATAATAGGATCACAAATATTTGTATTGATTGCAAAAAAATGTGTAAAAACATTAGCTAGCAATTTTATACATTATATTTTTTTTTTCATTTAAAAACATAACATGCTATATAAACTATTTATGAATGAAAATAGGTAATAAATAAATATATTCCGAACAAGGTATTTTATTAGTAAAAATAAGTGTAAATTTTATGATAGTTACTTTCACTTTATTCGAATTTTTAATGTTTCAGTACTCAAGGTTAAATAAGTGCAATGTGGCTCAATTAAAATGTGATAATTCAATGTTTTATTTAATAATTATATTTATGCATAAGCTATTTTAAAAATGAATCTTATAAATACTCACCTTTTCTATGTTTATGCATATATAGCAAAAAATATAGACATCTCTTTCAGTGTAATTAATTTTTATTAAATATTCTTATAAAATTTCAGCTCTCAATGCAGTGGTGAGTTATCTCCAATGTTCAGCTCCGCCGTTGAAAGCCTTCGATCTATTCCCAAGATCG
This sequence comes from Plectrocnemia conspersa, assembly GCF_051122295.1. NCBI lineage: Eukaryota > Metazoa > Arthropoda > Insecta > Trichoptera > Polycentropodidae > Plectrocnemia > Plectrocnemia conspersa. The sequence continues at coordinate 765,073 of NW_028277172.1, read as the reverse complement.
TGTAACACTTCGCTGGACTGTTTCCCGAACTTGTGTTGCCACGAAGCCGGCAACAAGTACTGCCGTCCCGCCAAAAAGTCTCTCTTGGCGTTGATAGCTGGAGTCTCGCAGGTAATGAGACAGAGAGCGTAGATACCAGGAAAGCCAAAGAATGAGTCACGACTCATGAATTGTAAAAAGATGTTATCGATTATTACGAATGTAAATAAACATTTGGATTTCAGAGAGTCGGTACGTCCTTTGCTGGTTTACAAGACAATCAGATAAACTCAGGCAGCAGATAGATTTAAATGCATATTTTGTACCATATAAACGAAGACTCGAGGCAAGAACATGTTAATAAAACTAACAAAATAGCATGTTCATGTCACTGATTCTTCGAATAAAAGAAAATAATTATTGTGCCAAATAATTCACAATCATAAGTAATGTGATGTAAAAAATGTATAATAAAACAAACAATCACCAGACCCTTTTATGACTTTTATTGGCAAACCATCACATATCGTACAGTTACAAATACTCCGTTCACGCATCCATCAATGAGAATACGTCACAATGTGAAATAAACTGTATAATTTTTGAAATCAAATATATATATGTATATATATATATATATAAATATGTCGGCAGTAATGCCAGCTTAAAAATAAATCCAACGTTTAAAAAAAACAAAATCTTAAGAGCACATCTTCCTTATCGTACTGTATGTATATATAAAAATCTGTATGACAAATCCATTGTATTACGAGTAGCTTTGTGCTTATACGTCGATCGCCGCTTTGGGGGGCGATTATATATGGAATGGGCCGATAGAAAACTAGAACAAGCTCCTTAACCTAAGCATCCTTCGTACTTAGTTCAGCTCTTCGTTTCGTTTTATGTTTAATTCACATCACTTTAATTAATAATTATTTTTTTTCTCCTATCTATAACTATGGTACTAGCAGGCTAGATCATTTATGAGTTACGCTGTGGTTCTTCGTTTGCTCTCAATGATGGTCACACACTTTTTTTTCATTTTTTTTTAAATACAATATGAAACGTTGCGTCGTTGTCGGCAACAGCACAACTGCAATTGTCATTTTTTTCAACAAGTTTCATAACAAATACACCCCGAAGTTAAGCCGGCAGCACCTCCATAAACTCATGAGCACGGTTTTTGTTATGTTATATATAATAAAGAGTAATTTGCACTTTATACATATTCATTAAGTTTAAAGTAGTTTTTTTTGTCGCGTGCCCAAAATCCCGTTTACATTATATATCTTGACCGCCGAGAAGGTAGTTAAATAACTATATTTATATATTATCTTCTCGGCGGGCAAAATATCAACATACGCGCAATTGTATATATATATAATTTTTTTTTGTTGTATCGCCCCGCATCGTTCTTAAAGTCAAAACGTATCAGAGTGTGGCGGAGGTACTGCAGGGCGAACTCGGGTAGTCTCACTGAGAGGGGTATTGCTGCATGGTGGCGTACATGACGGGCGGTTGAGTGGTGCCCGTGGCGGGGGCGGCTCCCCACCCTCCGCTCATACCCGGCTGCATCGCCATCCTGTAACCTGAAACAATGACACATTCCCAATTAGCGACGATGATAATTAACGATAGCGCTTTCGCTCGCGGCGTTAATTGTCATTGAGGCTATTACTCATCGCCTAATACTGAGGTGAACATACCACACCCACGAGAGTTCCTAAAAATTAATATGCACGGGGTGTGGCAGAGAAACTAACATTCTTTCGTATATGAAATGATAATTTAATAATTAGTTTCATCACAAGAAAGAGCATATCAGATTGCAGTTTGAAAATAAAGACAATTTAAATGGGCAATATATAAAATAATCGTTCCATAAAACGAATTGTTTGCGCATTACTGTTTGACAAATTAGGTGCGAACGAGCATCGGTCAGAATAGTCAACACCTTATGAATCCTTTCTTGAAGAAAAAATACGAAAATTTACCTTACATTAATGCACAAACAATTCGTTTTATGGAACAAAGTATTTATTTTAATGCACGTATGAGTCAGATGAAAACTAGTAGTAGCTTAAAATAGCCGCCGCACAAATGAAATTTAATATAATTCATCAATGGAGTGTGTCACTCAAGCAAATGTGGAAAAATTGCGTGAGAACAGTGACAGTGAATAAAGTATCTTCACTTCTAGGGATTAATAATTGGTCACAATACTACATCATCTATGATGTTCTGCAGTAATATACATACTGACTTCGGGAAAAATGATAAATAGATGATTGCTAATCACTTTTGCAGCTCTTTGAAATGAACATGGAATACTTTTGGAGCATTGCATTTCTAGGGGAGAACACTTATATACAGATTTCATTAAAAAGCATTCAAAACTAAGTGAACTTCTAAGTACAAACGAGTGCTTAAGAGTGCTCCTTACTGTCCGTTTAACGGTTGCAACGATATACATAGACTAGTGATGTACTTTTGTAAATAAAAATATTTTAAGGTATTTATTTAACTCGTTCCAATATGTGCAATAAAACTATATAAATACCTATGCCTCTACACTGCTTAATTTTTGATGAAAAACTACAAGTATTGTGATCATAAACTCTCAAAACAAGTGCTGGATTTGCACATTAATATAAAGACAGACTTATTTAAAGAACTGTAAATTAACGTGAATGATTCATGTTTGACTTCGAAACTCGCATTCTCCGCTTAACTAAAATTATCCCAAAATATGAAGATACTCGTCCTTTGTATTCGAAGCGACGCTAAATTTCATCGTCTTCGAGGATAAAGATCGTCATATTTTGAGATAAACGAGAGCGTATCGTATCTTTCAGTATCCAAATCATAACTTCTTCGTAATGCAGGTGACATATATTTCATAAATAATGGCATTAAAAATCCAATCGCTTTGTAAAAACAAATTTGTACCTTAAATCAAATTCTCTGCCACACTCTGTATATAAAGATATTATGATTGTTTTAAAAGTATTCTTCTTCCACATTATGATCTAAACATACAAAGAAACATTCTCATGTTTAAAAGTGAACATTTAACATGAATTAATAATAAAAAATAATAATTCGATTGGTACGCCCGTCGCGTAAATTCGATTCGCACACATTTTTCTCAGTCCGAAATCATTTCAACTAGTGATCGAATTTACGCGGCAAAGTATACGTAAGATTTAACACATCCGATTAACAAAGAAAGTATTACCTTGCGGGTTATTGTACGCAGCGGCGTACTGTTGATAAGTATATCCGGGCGGCATATACGCTTGCATTCCTGGGTAACCCTAAAAACGTACAAAGAGTTAATTAGTAGCGTACATGTACGATTGCGTTTTTCTACAATATTTTGTGACACGAAATAATAACGACCGGAGTCCGAGTGGAGCGACGCTCGCGCAAACAATTCTATATTCGGCAAACAAAGGACAAAGACTCGGCGTTCTATTTTCTCCCCGACTCCGACTCCGGCGCGGAAGTCAAATAATAATAAAAAAAGTGCAGCCGATTCTTCGCAAACGCGGAGCCGTTTGAGAAGCATCGACGTCTCGCAACACACAAACGTTTTAGTAAGTTCCTCTATCAGATATACTAATAAAAAGTCGGAATATGAACAAAACAGCCGTTTTTAATAATGAGTGTACGTAAATGAATAAAAACTTAGCGTTATATATATATAAATATATAATATATAATAATAATTAATGAAACACATATTGGATAAAAAAAAACACCAAGTACCCTATTATAAGAACACGGATGATACATATATCCAGTTATCCGTGAAATTAACAACTATTGTCGACAGCACACTGCTGTTGTATATCATTCTGGCCTACGGCTCGGCACACCGCTGCAAAAGTTTTCAACTTGTATTAACCAGATTGCATGTTGTTTTCTAAGACACAAATATCTAATATAAACTGTACGATACTGTTTCAGAGTCTTCGTCGTTTACCGCTCGGCGGGGTTAAGAGTTCTTAATACGATAACGAAAATTAAATAAGAAAATTAAAAGCGCCTTTTTAATCGAAAATAAATAAATAAATAAAACGATAAAACGACTATCATCTGGATTCTAAAGCGTTCTTAGGATCGTCGAGATTGAAAGGTGTTAAAATTGAAAGAAAATAAGACGGTCGAATGTATAAATTAGCATAATCAGTTAAGAAAGGAGCGAGACGTTAGATTGATGCATAGAGTAATTTAATTGACAAAATTCACGAGTGCACAATTTCGTTATTTTTGTTAGTTATGCAAAATCAGTATTACTCAACGTTGGCAATAGTATTTTACCGTTTTAACGATACTATATTAAAATTCTATCGGCTACTTTCACCATATTATACTGATATTTATTTCGATAAACATAAATAAAAAGAGAGTAACTCCGAACAATAAAAAAAATATTTTTTGAGAATTGGTTCCACATTTAAATATAAATTATATCAATATTTATTTGGATCAATGTATACAAATATATATATAATAATAATAATCACTCCTCTCAGCACTGGCCGCGATTATCAGGTCGATTTCTGTGTAGGAAAAAAGGATATTTAACGGTTTTTTCCTGCAAAAATATGTTATAAAACATTTTACTTTATCTCTTCTTTAATTAATAATAATGGAGTTTTTGAATAGCTGCCATTTTTAAACGAAATCAGATTTAAGCTACGCGAATTATTGTATACACTAAAACCGTTATATCCTATATATATATTTATAAAAAATCATTTTGGATCTTCTTGCAGTAGTCGAGGAAATTGCATTGAAATTTGTCAGAAATTCGATATGAGACCTAAAAGTCCTAGCACTGACTGCAAGATACAGATAGATTTTGTTGGTGTACCCTTTTATAGTGGGTGTTATTTAACAGTGAATTATTTTGAGAGACATGTGCATTAAAATAAATATCTTGTCCCATAAAATGAATTGTTTGTGCATTTATGTAAGGTATATCTATGGATTTTTTCTTCGAAAAAGGATTCGTTGTTACCAATGTTCGCTTGCATGCAAATAGTTCATTTTATGGAACAATTATTTTATATATTGCTCATATAAAATGTTCTCTTTTATAATTAATAATTTATTTACAAAAAAGTTTTTTCGAAATACGATTTCTTGCGTCCGAAAAACTGGAAGGTAGTTTTGGGGTCTTCTGATCGTAGGGGAATACTGTCGAGTAGAGATTCCAACCCGAATATTCGATATTTGGTCTCTTTCTACTATTCATAGTAATATTATGCAACTTATGTTAAAATTTGACAAAGGTAAAATGTCTTATTTGTGACAAAGTATGCGATTTTTCACAATATTAATAACTGATTCCGAGACAGAAGAGACACCTCTCGCATTTATAAGTAATTAATCAACTTTCAAATTTTAACGTTATCTCTTATTAAGAAATGTTTGTTGAAATAATTTGAATAAAAACTAGAGAATGCATGTTTTCAACCGCAGGAACAATCAAGACAAAGTTAAGAATCAATTTGAATATGAAACTTTTAAACGATATTTAAAAAATTACAGTGAGTGTGCATTTTATGATAAAATCTTAATGTAATTAGATATAACTACTTTTTAGCGATAATCATAATTTGCAATTTAATGTATTCACAATTTGTGTTATGACCCTTGGGATGCTATGGTGTTTTTAAAAAAATTTCCTTTCCACATATTCGTCAGTTTTTCCTATACATTATTAAAATGAAATTCATTTAAAAAGTATTTCATGCAATTGTCATACTAACGAAGTAATAAGTTGACAAATTAATTTACTTTTTTGAGCATCATGATGTGAAAGGTGATCTTTGTTAGCATTTATTTTATATATATCGTTGTATAATAAACCGACTGAGACCATTTAAGTGGCAAAAAATTAAATCAATTTTAGGTCAGAATAAAAATATAAGATGATCATGTGAATTAAAAAAAATATTATAACATTTGTAGATAAATTACTTATTTTAGAAATAATGTTATAAAATATGTTGCTTAAAGGTTGATTTAAATACTGACCAGATAAACCAAATCGTTTGCCTACAAAATTTATACATAATTATTTTGTTAGTAAATCCACCTTGTCAATATGCAAAAGATAGATGGACCAGTCGTAGCAATCTTCAGCGTTACAGCAATAACGACAATATGTTAAAATTGAATACAAATTCCGACCAATTATGGGTTATCATACTGACAATAAACAGTTAGCGCAAAGGAGACTTTGTCGGAATCTCTACTGTCGAGTGACCCTAAATTTGGTTGCGTCGGTAGCTAACAATAGTCGGAAAAGCATCAAAAGACGGTACTTAGGTAGGTGTTACGTTAATAGAAGCGGACGCGCCGATCCTAGGACGAGGGGTCTTTACCTGATGGTACCAATAGTTCATTTGTTGCTGATAACTATACGGATACTGAGCGCCCTGGGCCGTCGTCTGCTGCTGCTGCTGCTGACCGCCGGTCATGCTCTGCGAACATAAGCGTATTAGAGGGGGGGCGGACGCGGGACGGAGGGATGTCGGGAGCGAGGTTTTGCAATACTTGCGAATCGCCGCCGCCGTTCTCCTTGCCCCAGAAGCACTTGACGGTGTGGCCGTTGATCTCGGTGTTTCTCACGGCCTCGATTGCGTGCGTGGCCGCCTCTTTGGTGGCGAACTTGACGAAGGCGTAGCCCTTCTCCTTGAAGGTGCGAATCTCCTGGATGACGCCGTACGGGGAGAAGGTGGCCTGCATGAGCTCGTCGGAAATGGCGTTGGCGCCGAAGCCGCCGCAGTAGACGGTGCAGTTGGTGGGCGAGCTCTGGTTGTACACCTCGTCGAAGGTGGGCTGCTTGGCGCGCTTCGCCGCCGACTGGGCCTCGGGCTTGATGGCCGGAGGCTTGCGCGTGGACCAGTTGGTGCGGATGGAGCGCGAGCCCAGCCACTGGCCGTTCATGGCCGCGATCGCCGACTCCGCCTCGGCCTTCTTCACGAAAGACACGAACGCGTACCCCTTGGACTTGAGCGTCTGGGGGTCGCGCACGATGCGGCAGTTGGAGATCTCGCCGAAGGGGGCGAACGCGTCGCGCAGCGTGGACGTCTCGATCTCGGGCGACAGGTCGCCGACGAAGATGTGGTGGTGGTTGGTGGTGTCGGTCTTGGGCTGGTTCCCCGGCGACGTGGCCCAGTTCACCTTGATCTCCTTGTCCAGGAAGACGCGCTTGTTCATGGCGGCGAGGGCAGTGGCGGCCGAGTTGTGCGTCGCGAACTCGATGAACGCGTACGGGTCGTTGCCCGGCTCGCGGATGATCTTGCAGCTCTTCATCTCGCCGATCTGCGAGAAGAGCGCGCAGAGCAGCTCCTCGGTGACGGACGCGTCCAGGTTGCCCACGTACAGGGTCTTCGGGTGGCTCTCGTCGCCCATGGTGGAAGCGGTCGCCTACCCGGGCATGGGACGCGGACGGAAACTGGCTGCTCGCTGCTAGCTGCTAGCCTCTAGCCTCTGCCTTCGCTTCGGCTCCGACTCGCCGAATCGCCGACTCGCCGACTCTGCTCGGCCAAGAACGGCCGCCGCGGATCGACGCTGGCAACACCGGCGACGCGCACCGCCGAAGCCCCTTTACCGATTCGAACCTACAAATTACCATATTTTCCTATTCATAATTACAAAATAGCAATTATTCATATTTTACTGACAAAATAAACCCTACCGTGACTTTTAAAAATGGTTTTAATACAAGCCGCACCCCCAAAATAGGACCACCATCACAATTCCGTTGACCCTCAAGGACGTCATTTCAACTTTTTCCTGATTTAAGAAGGAGAAAATTTCCCCACATGTTCCCTCCTTTAAATGACGTGGCTGTTTAGTGGCTGGATCTACGTCAAAAGCAATACAATCATATTAACACTTACAATAAGTAAAAAATTAATGAATTTTGACCCATAAGAGAGCGAAACAAACAATTTTCCTTCTCAGAAGTCAAAAATCCACATCACGATTTTATTGCTTCTGACGTGGATTTTTGACTTCTTCAAATTCTGCCATCTGCCGTAGCTATAATATTTTAAAACATAATGTAATATCAAAGTGAAGACAAACTATGAAGCAATATGCGAGATATAACGTTTTATTGACCTAATGAAAATCTTAAAACTATTATTTGTTTTAGAACTTTCATTAAGTTAGATTTGGATTTGAACAGCAAATGGATGTTTCGCAACTGGCAAATTGAGTGTAATATACATTTTAAAGCAGCATATAATTTCACCAGCGCCTATTAGCTAAATTATTGTTTGCTAGTAGAAATATATACATATCTACTGGTGAAAATGTATTTGAACTTCTTTGAGGGTCTCATTTCATCTTTTTACAGGAAGGGAGCAAAGTTGAACAGTCAGTAGTCGTTTTTTAATATTTAGATTTCATTAAAATTCATAATACTTCATTATATGACATGCATTTTTCTGACCGAGTTCAGAAGAGGGGATGAGCAAATGCCCCCATCTACTTCCCTCCTCAAACGACGTCCCTGAATGTACAAATGGACTAAACGTTCCGGCGTGAGTTATGTATAAAATACTCTTTTCGCCATTCGTACTGAGTAGTGACTACAGAATCCGTCAAATGGGCCATTCACTTTAGAACGGTCACACGGACAGCCTCGCGGACTTCAGTTGTATGCGACAAGTTCGATCGTGAATGCGTTGGTCCTTTGAAAGAGTTACCGAACCATGCGACACGACGGTCTAATCGACAGTCGCTGCTTTAGATTCACTTTTTTGACGAACGAGAGTCAATTTTTGAGCATTGACACCAGTACGTCAATGCTCAAAACGCAGATCTTTTCTGGAAGTATTTTCATCGTGTAATCGAATCAAAATAACGTGGAGATCTGAAAACGCAATAATTCTTTTCAATTCATATACATAAAAAACAATTCTGTACGAATTGTGTATCAAAATTTAAGGGAAGATTATGGTCAATATCATCGTCCTATTGAACGAATAATTCTCATCGTAATGAAAAAATTTGAAGAGATTGGAAGGTCAGAAATTGTCGATTTTGGGCTTTTTTATGGCTCATTTTGGCACATTTTGCATCTGGACTTGCACCTACACCCGTATATAATTCAGATAGCACAAGAACTGAAGCCCGAAAACCATGTACAGCGAAGAATTTACGTAGACTGGGTGTAGGTGTAAATTAAGAGCCAAAGCTAGAAGCTGCTGACTTTTCAAAGACAAATCTTGTTATGCTTTGATGAGGCACATTTTCACTCCTTTGGGTATGTTAATGGAGATACAAGTGATAAAAAGGTCACTGCTTTCATATATAAAATGGGCACTGATCGCAATAAATATACCTAATTAGGATCTATTTGTCGTTGTTTTTATAAAATTATTTTATATTTTCAACTCATGTCAATATGAAATCACTGGTTATTCTGTATATATAATATATTGATGGTCAATTATTCGATTGTTATGTTTTTTTTTTAATTTAAAAAAGTAATAATACGTTATTTTGTGTTTAAATATTTGGTGTCTTTTGTTAAAGCATGTGATCGTATATTTGATTGTATTTAGTGCAATTTTATCCGCAACGTTTGCGTGCGAATTCGCCGCATCGGTTGACGTTCGAGGCCGTAACGGTAGCTTCGTCGGCCATTGCTTCAGCCGGCGACGTCATGATGTCTTTGGCCCTATGCGCCCCGGTCGGCGACACGTGAGTCTCTTCGTCTATCCCTTCCCGTGCGCCTCGATCGTCGCCCTTAAAAGTTTTCGCGCAGGCGATCGTACCCTACCGACCGGCGTCGCTTTTTTAGGTTAACTTTACACGTATGCAGCTGTCGCTGTGTCAACCGTCTGTTTATTTTATCGTTAAACTTTTGTTCCAAGAAATGTATCTTCAATTTATCTTATGAATCAGCAATATGGTTACTAATAAAATAAAATTGTTTCAGATGAATTAAAATGTTGCCGCTGACGCACAGGGACAACAGGGGCCTTTTGAGCCGCCTCAAAGACAGACTGAACGGCTGGCTCCGCCTCGTCTTCTCGGATCCCAACGCAAAGAATCTATTCCTCTTCTTGCTGCTCAACTTTTCGTTTGCTTTTATCGAACTGTTTTACGGAATATGGACCAACAGTTTGGGTGAGTGTAATAAATACCGAATCAAATTAATTTATCATCATTTCAAATTATAAATATTATTATAGCATATTGCTGAAAAGTTTTAGAAAAAATAATTGTTGTTCTCACCGTTTTATTGCTTTCATTTATTTTACTACTTTTTTTTTTAAATTTATATAAAATCTATTTATATATTCTATACAAATCATTTACATTAAATCAAATACATTTTTTTATTTATTATTTCTTTAGTTATGTTTAAACATAACTAACTATCTATGATACCTCAATACAGTGAGAGATACGACGATACTGTTCAAAGGGTTAAAAAGAGAATTTGGTATCATACAAGTTTAATCAAATCTAAAGTGATTGATCAAATTGAAATTAATAATATTTATTAACTTCTATCATCTAAACACGATATAAAATTTGTGAGATTCAAATTCATGACCTTCAATTTACAAACAGGTGCTTCCACTACTGCTTCAAACGGTTTAAACTAATTTGCTGAAATTTGACCAAAGAATCTTCATTAGATAAAAAAATATTTTTTTAAAATATAATTAAGCGGGACTACTATATTTTCTACAGATTCCCTTTATTCATAGTCAAGGTTATTTTGTGTGAAAGAAATCCCACTGCAATCGGTAGAATTTTCTATTAAAATCTTTTTTTTATGCATAATTTAGTAAATATTATAATTTGTTTTTGTCCTAATATAATACACAATTTCCTGCTGATTTTTTTATTTCTGCTTCTACCATCCTCCCGAGCATCTCAGTGTTTTTCATTGAAATCTTTAGATTATTTTGATATTGAATTTTTTTACCGTACCTTTGATTTCGATTACATATACTGATTTTGAAAAATAAAGATAGTTTGCCTCTGGGTTATTTAGATATAATATACATATGTGCAATATTTTAATGTATATCAAACAAGTTTCATAATAATTTAATTAATTTTCGAGTCAAGGTTCTTAATGATTATGAAGCCGTTTATTATATCAATGTAATTATTCAGTAACTTATAATATGTTTTATTATGATACAAAGCATGTATTGTATTCATTTAAAGTAGATGTTACCGCTCAGTATTATATTTAACCCTTTATTTTTAACATTTTAAATGTGTTTAAATAAAATAAAAATATTTCAAATGTAAAACATGCTATTATTTACATATTGACTGCTATCCAAACATTTCTGACAGAAATACAGCAGAAGTCGGGAGTCAAAAAACAGCAGGGTTGCCAGCACACGAAAAACTAATTCCTCGCACACTTGTTTTTGAAAATTATTTTATTTATATTTGATTTTTGTGAACTATTATAAACTGATAATCTTAATTACGGAACACTAAGCAAAAGTAGGTACTTATATTTTATGTACATAGAAAAAATCAGTAAATCAATTTTCTATGACTAGTTTGTGAAATTTTCATTTCGGTTTGAAATTTATAATCAGTTATTTCCGCAATATCTAGCAGTGCTTCTGTACTTAAATAATTTTTTCTTTATTTTTTATTCTAATATTTAAATATTCAATAGCAAAAAAGTTTGGTTTTCCCACAAGTTTTTGCTCATTGATTATGCTATTATTTCCATTGCTATTTCATTGTTCAATGTCTTTCAAAATATGCATATAAATTTACGGTTTATATAATTCTCAGCTCTATTAAATCATAATTATCCCATTTATTTTATTTTATTTCATTGTTAATGGTATTTTAGCTTTCACTTAACAATGGACTTTATGAGTTTAAAATTTTACGCTTAATGTCTATTTTGAATGACTTAACGAACATATAAAAATTGTTTCAGGTTTGATTTCGGACTCGTTCCACATGTTCTTCGACTGCACCGGTTTGATAGCCGGTTTAGTAGCATCAATTATTAGCAAGAAGAGATCTAACGACATATTCTCTTACGGATACGTCAGAGCGGAAGTATTAGCTGGCTTCGTAAATGGATTATTCTTAATATTCATTGCATTTTTCATAATGTCAGAGGCCGTAGAAAGGGCTATAGAGCCGCCCGAGGTTTGTATATATATACATATCAAATTGAGAAAAAATGCATTTTTAGCTTCTCAAATATATATATATATATATATTTATTTGAGTGTGTATTTATTAATGAAGTGTTATTTTTTAAGGTCAAACATGAACGGTTGTTTGTCGTCTCGGTATTGGGCTTCCTCGTTAATCTAGTAGGTATTTACGCATTCCAACATGGCCACGGGCATTCGCACGGCGGCGGCGGAAGCCACAGCCACGGCGGATCCCACAACCATTCGCACGATCACTCCCACGAGAATCATTCGCACGATCACGAAGTTCATCTGGAGTTGGACGCCCTCGCAGGCAACTCACACATAATGAAAGGCGTGTTTCTGCACGTGCTGGCCGACACTCTGGGATCGCTCGGCGTGATCATCTCCGCTCTTCTGATGTACCAGTTCGGTTGGATGAGGGCCGATCCGATCTGCTCGATGTTCATCGCCATTCTGATCTCGCTTAGCGTCCTGCCGCTGATCAAGGAGTCAGTGCTGATTCTGATGCAGAGGCAGCCGACCTCCTTGGACAGGACGCTGCCGCATTGCTATCAGAAAGTCACCGGTCTGGCCGGCGTTTATTCGGTGCAAGAGCCGCACTTCTGGACGTTGTGCACGGACTCGTACGTGGGTGCTATTAAATTGGAAGTGTCTAAAAACGTTGATCCCAAGTATGTCATCAGCCAGACGCAAAGAATATTCGCGGCGGTCGGAGTCAAGCGGGTCACTGTGCAATTGGACTACTCCGGAATGTGATCCGATGCGATTTCGCCAGTACTTAGTGTTTGACCGTTCGCATCAATAACGAAATTTCTTTATATAGGATGGGCTAAGATAGACGGTGAAAGATAACATTATAGAATTCATAAACATATTTTATAAGACGTCCCCCTCTCAAAGTTTACGTTTGCTCCGGAAAAGGATCAAAATTTACAATATATATATATGCTAACGTAATGTTTCTGATCTGTTTATTGATCAAAATACTGTTCTTTCAAGATGATTTTAAGACATTAAATATAAACATATCTATATAAAGTCGTTTTTGGCCCACCTTGTATATAATCTAAATTGAAATAGAACAGTACATTAAAAACTGATTACAGTGTAACGGTGTCAGATGTTTTTTTTTTCTTCAGATTACGCCTTTATGATAAACACACGTGCATATGTATGTGTGTATATATATATATATAGCAAGACTTGTACGACAATCTGTCTACGTATTAAAATGCATTATATATTAGTAATATATTGTAATAGTGAAATTTATATCCACATTTGGTGCGTATAAAATGTCGGATTTTGCAAATCTGTAATTGACTTGATATATCGTAGAAGATGACTCATCAAATAAATAATTTTAGTTAATATTTATGTATAATTATTATATTTTTTAATTTATTATAAAGTACATAACTTCTGTCTTTATGGGTCAGCCTCATTCAGATGCATCCCATATCAGATATCTTTCTTTTTTTCATCTCAATATTTGTGACTGAAATCTTTGTATTATTTTTAGGCTACACTTTATATTTTGAGCGTTTATTTCCAGTGTTTTAATGCCATTTTATTGTAGATCTTTGTTATTTGACAATTAATTAAAAAAAATATGGTCTTATCTTTAATTCTCCATATTTTTCTTAATTTAAAAAAAAATATTTCATTCTATCCAAAATGAGGGTAAAAACAAGCCAACTATTTGTACATATAAAAACATTTGTTAATGCAAAAAGTGTTTGTTTATCTAAATCATTAAAACGAGTGAAACAATTTTGCCCACACGGTAAAACTATAAAAGTTATCAATTATTTCACATAAAACATACTATATGTATAAGTTTTTTTACTGTGAAGATTAAGAATATTTTTCACTTCTTCGGCTGCTATTTTGTATAAATACGACATTTTATATTCATAAATGTAATATAAAAAAAAAGTAGTTTCTTACATTTCTTGTAAACGTATGAACAATTACTGATCCAATCGCTTAACGAACACATTTAAAATGAATCAATTATGATCACCATTATAATTGTACATATAATAGTATATAAATAGCTGCAAATTTGATATTCCAAATTGTGAATCAAGGGTCGTTGATTAAAAAAAAGGTTTTAAAATTAGTATTATAAATTTATATAGTATTTTTATTATCATTATAATGTACGTTTTCCATCGTGTAATATATATACAGTAGGCGACGGTTATAGAGAAACATATTTTTTTATTATTATTTGAGCTCTGTGATTGTAATATAGCGTCGAATAAAATTGATAATGTTGCATATATTATTAATATCGCTTTCTTTCTCTCACCTTCTGTTTGAACAAGTGTTATGAATATAGCTAATTTTAAGGCACCGTCGCCTGCTAGTATCAAATACGAGTCACTTATTTCGAGTTATTGAACAAAGGTCACCAAATTATATTAAGCTCCGACGTATGATTCTTAACAAAGTATTAAAGCTTCCGTGTTAAGTTTTGGTCTATTGTTTTAAGTAATATTTTTTTATATGAAATGTTTATTGTGTATATGTTGACATTCCTTCTATGCTATATTTTATATACATATTAAAAAAAATAATGCTCTATGTAAGTAGATAAATTAATTCTTTAAAAAAAAGATTGACATTTAGTTTGTTCGTAATATGAACATTTTGAATTGCGGCCAGTTTTATAAATATGTACAACCGTAGCGAAATCGCCGAATGATTCTTTTTTGACAACTAAACCAAATGTATTTAATTTTTTTGAGGTAGAACTAAACTTGTGGGTTGTGTTTTACGTTATATTGCGCATGTTTAAGTTTTAATTGGGTTTTAATTATATATATTATTATTTATTTTTCGATCAAGATATACTACTGCTTCGGAACGTTCCGATACATAGTCGATTATATGAAATTGTTTAAATAAATTTTTATATTGCATATATACGAAAGTTTTTAATTAGTTTTAAGTAAAATGAAACAGAATAAAAGATAAAAATATTTATTGTGTAGTAACCAAAGCATTCTTTCCCTTTCACAATTTGTTGAACACACACATGAATAAACTTATGTACAGTTCATCTACTCGCTACTCGATGAGTTTTTTCGCTTTGAAGAAACGTCTAAGATAAAGAACTTGCCACGTGGCCAAACCGAGAAGACAGCACATGGAAAATATACTGAAGAATAGCACCCTGTTGTTCGTTGATTCTGAAAGAAGATCGGATTGAAGACTTGTGCATGTTGTACGTATTTAAAAAAAATATTTTGCAATCACCGTTTGTGTCTCGCATATCTTCCTCGTTTTTACGCATAAATATGAAATCTTGAACTATGGACTCCGAGAGATCCTCCAATCGTTTGAGTTCAACTTCCATCGGCTTCAACTTGGCGGCTTCACCGATCTAAAACGATATGAATAATTAACATATTGCCCAATGAAATAACTGAAAAATTCATATGTATATTCAACAAAACCGTGCATTTTAAAATCGTATTATATAGGTAACAATAATTCATCAAATAACAGTTAATGGAATATATTAGTTGTATGAGATTGGATACGGATACAACACACCAGAAACATAAATTACTTAATAATAAATCCTTGAGTTAATCAAAAACATGTTAAAGCATATTTTAAAAATTTAAGTATGATGAATTTTTTAAGACAGAAATTTCAAATCTATTTTGTATGCAATAAAATATTTCGCGGTTAGATTTACTATTCATTTTTATTGACATTGACATGTATGTTCAGTGAAAATATATTTTCACTGGCGTATTAGTGAAATCAAATTAGAATACAATTTCACAAGTAGTTGCATATTTCTACTAGTGAAAATATAATTTATCTGGCAGGTACTAGTGAAATTAAATTTACATACTTATTATTATTTATTTACGCGCAATGTATAAATGTTGCAATGAAGTTATATTTTTACTAGTGAAGTCCAAATACATTTTCACCAGTAGATATATATTTCTACTAGCGAAAATATAATTTAACTGATAGACGCTAGTGAAATTATTATATACTGTTCTAAAATGTCTATAAAATTTAATTTGACAGTTGTTAAACGTCCATCTGCTGTTCAAACCCAAACCTAACCTAATGAAAATGTTAAAAACTAATTGTAGTGCTAGAACTTTCATTAGTTCAAGTCAATACAAACTAAGCCAACTCATTTTTCAGGAGAAAAATGAGCAGAAGAAGTACAGACAGATGTCGCATCTCACATATTGCTCCTTAGTTTGTCTGGACTTGGATATTACACTATGTTTTAAAAATATTATAGCTATCTTATGAGACTTCTGATATAAGAGTATTGGTTAATGTGTATTCTAGCCGAATTTTGGTCAATAAGAGGGCGCAAAAATAATTATCACTTCTCAGAAGTGGAAAATTCACTCAATTTGAAAGTTGCGAAACATCCATTTACTGTTCAAAATTTCTGGAACTTTTAGGTTAGGTTTGGGTTTGAACAGCAAATGGACGTTTCGCAACTGTCAAATAGAATTTTATGGGCATTTTAGAAAGGGGGGGGGGGGCAAAAGTTGGCTAGTGAGTGGTCGTTTTTGTTTTTCAAATCATATGCAACGTCTGTCTGTACTTATTCTTCCGCTTTTTTCCCCCTGAGATATGAGTTGACTTAGTTTGTATTTTGGACTTGCTCTAATAAAAGTTCTAAAACTATAATTAGTTTTAGAAATTTGATTAGGTTAAATTTGAAGTCAAATATAATTTTATATACATTTAAAGCAGCATATAATTTCACTAGCGCTTATCAGTTAAATTATATTTTCACTAGTAGAAATAAGAAAAAGAAATATATTTTTCAAATATGAAATTTACTTTAATTTTGTTTATATGAATGTTTTGGTTGCCTAGTCTTTTATGATTAATATCTAAATATCGATGTATTACATAATAAAAAAATATATATTTCCTCTTTAAGCAAAAACCCTACAATCCATTAAAAATGTATTTATCTGGCAAATTGTTTTAAAACAACATAAGTTATTAGATTTTGGTAACCAATAGGTTAAAACTTTGCTTTCTAATCGTAGAAAAATAAAGTTGATTTTAAGTTTAACATATTATTTTCTATTAAACTATTTAGACAATTGTAGCAAAATCATAAAAATAATTATAGACCAAGGTTTCGCAAACCGCGGCTCGCGAGCCGCATGCGGCTCTTTTTCTAGCAAATTCAAAATTAAATTTTTTTCTTTGATATGTACATGTATTATATTATATAATAATGTTAAAATGCTTCTATGAGCATATTTTATGATTCAGTATTTGGCAACTGTAAATCTGTCAGGTCTATATTGGATTTTTGAATCGATTGTACAGAGACTATGATCTATCGCGCAGTTTAACAAAGTAAGTACCTGCATATTTATGATGCAGTGAATGCTAGTGAGAGACAGTCACCGCAAGTGCGAGTGTAAGTATAATTTATATTTGAATGCATAGAAAAAATCACCGTTTATTAAATAAAAATTTGTCAACGGCAACAGATGGGGGGAAAAGTATGACAGGTGTGAAAAAAAGATTTATTTTAATTTAAAAAAATGATCACGAACAACTAACGTTCCAATGAACGATCCACAAAGAAGCACTTTATATGCATACATTTCCAAAGAAATTGTAAAAGCTATGAACATGGTAATAAAGATTAGCAACAGCATTGTAGTAACAGCGCTATAGCATTGTCAATTTAAAGTTTTTAAGCGAAATAGACGTAAGACTTTTTCCTTTTAGTAAGTTTTAAAACGTTTTATTTTTCATCCTAAACGAAATTAAAATGTTTAATATTCCGAATTGACATAAGATTAGAAATTGCAAAAATTATATTTCATAGTAAATATCAAATCACAACTAAATTTCTTCAATCATCAACACTACGATTTCAATGCTCGAATAAGTGATCTCATTAGAATAATAATTATTACTTTTCACTATAAATATGAGAGCGAATCATTGATTCTTTTTGAAGAATTGTGTATTGCAAAAGTTGTGCTTGAAATTAAAAACCCGAGTTGTGCCTGAAATTAAAAACTACAAGTTTAATACCAAACATACAGAAACTGTCCAAAGAAATGCAAGGGCATTGTGTATAATTTATATTTTGTGAAAATTATATACATTTATAATTTTAATATTAAAAAATATATTTATGTACATTAGTTTTATTCAGGAAATCATCTTCACTTAATAAATAATAATTATAACATGTAATTAATTCACTTCAATAATATTTATATATTTGTAAAAATATATTTATGGCCCCCAAAAATATTCTAAGCCATTGTGCTCCTCATATTTGACTCCTTTAGTCAAAGAGTTTGCATAAAGCATATATTTACTTAATTATAAAAGGCAATTTTGTAGTAAATTTTAGGATTTATTTATTATTTTTATGATTATTAGTGTAATAAAAAAAGATTAAAAATGATATGCATATTAATAATCTGGTTGTCCTAAGAAAATATTACTAGCTATAATCGGAAAATATAATATTTTTATTCCATACGATACATTCTGCTTAGTCAAATTGTCTTATTTTTTATAAAATTTGGGATTACTATCTAAATAGCAATAAATTAACATAATAAATCAGCAACCGAAGGGTTAACAATAAGATAAATATTATTCATACCAACATATTTCCGACAATCTCAGTCGTAATTATTGGTTAAAATATTTTTTTTATAGACAATGGTAATATAAAATTAGGTTAAGCAACAAAATCAGCTATAACTAACTGTAACACTTGAACGTAATATGAGTTTCGAAATTTGCAATATAAAAAGCGATACATAAATTGAAAATTAGGTAGAGCAAATTTTGAAACTCAAATTAATTATTTATATCCAGTGGTGGCTCGTGATATACTGCAATATTTTGTTTTAGAAGAATATTTTTGTACAGTTACTCAATAGCCGTCACTGAAGACTACGCTAAAACATAAAATAAAAACATGTTAGGTTATAAGTATCTTTTGGTCCACTTTCAAAAAAGTAAAAAAAATAATTCAAAAGTAACACTATAATTTATTACCCTCCACTGAGTGTACGGTAGACAGTTTTTCATATAAATTTCATAGAATAAGTAAAAAAGATAAACATGAAAATATATAGGCCATATAATCTCATTGATACATAATTTATGAAATGCTTTTGAAAAATATTCACCCCTTCGTAGTTCTTGGCTTCGACTCCTCGCTTGATGATCAGCGATACGTCCTGAGCGACACCACGTTGATCTATAATGATTCAAATTGAAATAATAGTGCTTTTTTATAACAATAATAGAGTAAGGAACTTACGCGGCGGGACTCTCGATATGAAGCAAATCTCAAACGTGTCGAACACCTCTGTGACGAACGAGAATTTTCCCTTTGAGATATTATCCTTTTGTGACAAAATGTGACCTTTTGTGTCTCGAACCTGTAATAGAAGTTCAAGTTATTGATTCAATTTGCAATATTCATATGTAACAGTATGTTAATAAAGTGTTGGCAACGGTAGGACATAGGAATACTCACGACATAGTCTATTTTCTGACCCGGCGCATCCTCAACGTCGTAATCGCCGGTTATGAGGACGTTCGTGTTGAGGTCTTCCTTGAGGCACTTGAGCGCGTTCGGCTGGTGGCTCCACATGATCGCGTGCGAAGGCACCGCCAGCGCCATAAGCGCCAGCAGCAATTGATAAGGCGTCATCTCCGTTAAGCTAATCGGTTTTCGTTCCTCGCAGCTCCGGGATGTCTGAGGTGGCGCGGCAGGGTTGCCAACCTAACCTGCGCAAACGTCACCTCGTCACTATCTAAAGACAGGCGAATGTGCGCTTTTTCGCCACTCTTTTAAAAATATATTAAATGAGAATAAAACTTTCAAATTTAAAATCAGTTAATAGGTTGGGTCGAAAAGGCAATTTTTAAAATATCGAATTCTAATCAACGTAAAAATATTAAAAAAAATCATACGTTGGATCTTTAGTTTGCGCAAAGGGCCTAAAGTTGGGGAAAAATTAAAAAACGCCAAATTTACCTTTACGTTCAAAATAAACAGGTAACGAAAAACTGCGGTTTTTACTGGCAATTTACTGCCAACATTTTATTATAGTAATATATTTTTATTTTTCTCCGATAAGCAGTTACAGCATTTCTAGTTAGATTGTTTTTGGGCTAAAATAATACTAAGTTTTTACTTTTGTGATTAAAAATATTTAAATTTTTAATTAAGTTATTTAGATGATCATCAAACTATGCTAGGTTACCTATATTTTGATTATCTGAACTTTTTGTCAAGGTTTAAATATCTCTTTAATTGATTCACATTTTTTTCATATTATTTAGATATTCTATAAGCAATATTTTATGATCACTTATAGCATTGTAGATATTATTATTTTTCCTATTAAAATAATATTTAGCATATTATCAATGAATTGCTATTAGTGCTAATCCTTGTATATAAAGATTTGTTTATAATGTTAAAATTATAAGATTGTATTATTGTTATATAATCACTAATGTCTTTTTTGTTATGTTTATGTTGAAATCTCCTAAAATTATACTTTTTATGTGATCTTGATTCTGAGGGTAAGGAGTAAGTTATTATTATATTCATTAATAATTTTAGAATTAATATTATTTTTTATATAAAAATAACTCCCTCCCCCCCTTTAAAATATATATAGATAACCTTTTATGTTGAAATAATATTCATCACCACTATTAATCCATCTTTCTGTAATCGCCATAATGTGTGTATTTTGTGTGGTTTTACTGCGACGTACTTTGTCAATCGTATGAATCAAGTTATATGAAAGTTTGTTTATTGAGATTTAATCAGTGTAAACAAAGGATTGATTTTTGTATCATCCGTGTGAACGATGCGATGAACCGATGATGTAATTTTGACATTCGATGTAAGATAAATAGAAGCACTGTTACTCGTGTAATCCATAAAAATTCGTTATATGTAAAGGTAGGAAATAATAATACAGATACTTGCACTCGAAGAGAGAAAGAGTGAAGCCAGAGATAATACAACGTCTACTCATTTGCAAGTCTTTCGTCTAATCAATTCCTGCTCCCTAGTCCTAACGGTCGCACATCGTCGTCGTTCGACGACGGAGAATATTATAATAAGATATACATTTGTCTAACAAAATACTAAAAAACGTTCTCTTCATGATTTTTTATTTGATTAAATATTATTTTTTAATATACATAATTCGCACACATAATATAAACGAATTCCATCATAAAATTACCTGCGTGTATCCTGTACATTATAAAAATAAGAGCTAATAGTTAAAGCTTTGGCTTTCGCCAAAAGTTTATAAAAGTATAAAAAATTCAAGACGCTAACCGTTTTGTAAATACTTATAATTTATTTGTTAACTGTTTGGAAAAAACTAGTATCACTATATTATCACTGGTTAAAAATCAACAGAACGAATTTTATAAATTCCGTTGACCGATAAATTATCCCATAGATATGATCTAAATGATTTTACATATGATTACAAATTTCATGGAAAATATATATGCAAGTTTATCCTCCGACATTAATTATTCAATCAAAAAACTTATAAATCACACGAAACGCTCGTATGTATACTTAATCGTAAATCTTTCCGTCGCATTTCGGCGCAGATTTTATCACACGACTCTGGTAGCTGTTTCGCAATATTTGCGTGAAAAGCTTTTAATAATATAAAGCACCCACCACGTTTACGAACGAGAGCAGGGTCAAAGCGGGACCTTGCATAAGCAGACTAAAATAGACGACGTGGATGCATTATTTCGTTCGCCGAAAAGGCGAATCGAAGAATTCGTAAAAGGAACGAGACGACGAGGTGAATGTATACATACAATTTATTTATAAGTATAGAGGGATTGTCTAGCAGTCTAGCCGAGAAGAGAGATGTTTGATTATATCTCGTGACGGGAAATCAGCCGATCGTATCGAGGAGAAAATCGAGATGAAACAACGCAATAATGTGCCAATAAATTAAGATTAATGAGCGTTAATAAAGTGACAGATCTTCTCTATATTATATATAATTTCGTGGTGTAAACAAAATTTCGGGACACATTTAAAGATTTTGATATTAAGGTTACATATAAATTGATTTCGGCCAAAACGGCAGATGACCATCTTTCCATTTTAATGTCTCAAATATAAACATATTTTGCAGATTAGTTCGTCAACAAGCATTTTTCAAAACAGGTTGCTTAACATTACGTTCCTATTATTTGACTCACATCATTCGATCTGTAAAAAACAGCAAATAACTCCATTTTAGCACAAAGGAAATACGACACTATTATTTTAGATAGCTTACTTTTAAAACAATTGTCTACCTAATATTTAAGTAGCTTTCATTACTTCTTGTAGTTTATAATCAAAATAGGTTTTGTAAATGTATCTTCGACGCCGTCTAAAATTATTCTCGTAACCATTATCATTTTAAACTAAGTGCCAATTAATAAGAATCGTGTTTTTGTTTATCGACCAAAGTTTCATCATTACTAATTTTATGCAAGCAAAAGCTTCTCCGTATAGTTTTGCATACGCGTTTATTTAAGTTAAATTTATTACAAAACATAAATTATTTTCATATTACAACAGTTAATATTTCAAAAGTACAAATTTGTGCAATAAATTAATATTTAGATTAAAATATGTCGTAAAATGTTCTAGTCAACTCCCAGTGACTCAAGATGATAGCCTGGTTGAACCAAAATCTGACAAACTGAGAGCAACAATTTGCCCGATTTGGGCGGTGTTAATGATATGCATTTTTAGGTTAAATTCAAGGGAGACAAATGCCCCTACCTGCCCCATCAAATGACGTTCCTGCGTCATCTTCCCGTCGAGGTTCGTTAAGGAATTTATTATCCTTTGCATCCGTCACATCTGAAAGCTGCGGTATAAGTTGAGCTTTATAACCTCCAAATCCTACTTTACGAGATGGATCCTTTTGCTATTGTTTGTGAAAAAATTATGGCCCTGTTTAATGAACTTACACTAATTATATTCTTACCTATCGTTGCTTTTTTCCAGTATTTCAGATATCGTTTAATAAACAATTAATAAAAGGATTGATGATGGGCTGATTAAGCCCTGACGAATTAAAAATATATATTTTCTCATTGTTTTTTATTTAATTAAGAAATACGTTTTCATAATATAAATAATAATAATTAGTAGCGCGATAAAAAAACAGATTTTCCTGACAGTTTTACCATATATTTTCTGGTCTGAACTTGTACCATAAACCGAGATTCTGATCTTATCTAAAAATCGCATTTTTGTTTGTTTTAACTGTGAAATTACACTTCTACATTCTTGAAAAGATGTATCTCAACATTCTTAACATCCACTAGCTATTAATAATTCTATCAAGAATACAATTTTCCTTTATATTCTACTAAAAATGTTAACCCTAATTTCTTACGAGTGGAATTTGACAACGTCGAAAACTGCGACGTACCATGTCCATCGTCAACGGTCAATTTCATTCGAAAACTTGACCTAGCTTTGGCAATTAATAATCGGAAGATGACCAACGACAAACACCGAACGACATGCCAAAACACAAAATTCGTTTAGAAGTTACCTAAAGAGAATCTGGAACGTTCGTTGTCGGCTGCCCACTGGGTGCATTCTTCGAAAATAAATGTGCAGCAGTCATTGTGTGATGATGGAAACGTAATACCTATTTTTATATAATTCTCTAAAATATGAATAGTAAATTCTGGTAAATATAATATGATTTGTTTGAGCAAATCATACATTATCTAAAATATAATGTAATAAATTAACATATCAACATAATATAACACTGAACATGTACAATGTACAACAAGAAATTTGCCACAAACATAATACATGAAAAATGATTAATTTCAGTTATGTTTATTATTTTTACGAAAAGTAACGATTGAAATAGATAGTATACATCACTTCGATTTGACGAAAACGACAATGTTTTCTTAATTAAATATATGTATATATAATACTATGTAGCATAGTCATATATATAAAATAATTATTTCATTTTTGTGGCAGAAAATAGTTCAGTATGATTATTTTCATTGTTTAAGTTTTCCGTTTCTTGTGAATTCCGAAAATAAAAGCTCCAGAAATAATTCCAGTAATTCGAACGGATTTTATACGTCTATCCTTATTCATACAATTCTGACCTTGTGTACAATTTTGCAACACTTCCAAGAATAAAGCGAAAGAAAAACAATAAAATTTTCACTAACAGCAGATGTAGTCTAAGGTTGAAAGTTTATTTTAGAAATCTCAGAATGTAAAAATTTCTTACATCGCGCCGATAAACAAATTCCCATGTGGAATATAAATAAATGTTTACCAAATATATATTTTATTATTTTTCTCTGATATTCTGGTGCTTGAAGCTTTCATGTAGTCATTCAATTGGTAAAATGAAACTATGAAAACATCAGACGCATCTGGGTTATGTAAATGTCAACAGTATGGATGGTTTGCGAATTAATACAATGGGTCGTAGTGGAAAACTGAAAAACGGATCTTGCTAGAATATAATATTTCATTTATCAAAGCTACAGATATAGAATCGTCTTAAGAAACGGTTGTCTTCACTGTGCGATCCTAAAATAATGAAAATAATTTTCTATTTATTCGATACATGAGATAAATGGTAAATATAATATGGCTTTTAATATTTATATAACTACAGATTGATATTATAATTATAAATTATAACAAATTAATCGTTACGCGTCTTCTTGAATAGATATTTTTTATTCAATCTAATTTCTTGTAATAAAAAGTAGTATTGGTATATCAAAGACAATAATGCATTAACTATATATTATTTTTTTAAAGCTAAATATTTAACAAAGATAATGTATTTTATTATCTTCAAGTTTGATTGTTTCTTATTATGAATGTTTGAACTATATCTCTATTCTATCCTTTTGCAGTCTAATATTTTACAATTAAGCTTCTTTCATATTATTTAAATATCTCTTGAAACGTTTCTTCAGTATCATTCTTCTGATTGTAAAAGCAATCAATACAACAACGTTGATAGACTGATATCCACCAATGATTATCGCTTGTCCTAATGCTCATGACGTCACGTTATAGCTGCGGCGGTGCGATTTGTCCTATAGCTATAGACAGTAGGTGTTGATTATTTCCGTCAATTAAGATCATCGATGACACTCCAGAAGAAAAGGAAAACATCCACCCACTAGCGCCAAATGCCATTCCAAAGATTCGCTTACTATTTTGTTGACACCACGTCGTCGTCATTGAAAAATCACGAAAGAAGGGCGTAATGATTCACCGGTACGCCGTGGCTAAAAGCGTCTGCCGATCTCGACCGTGGAAGCTTTTGAAGCAGCAGTCGCCGCGCGGTCGCTGCTTAGCTCGCTGCTCGACACTCTTCGAACGACCCTAACTCTAGCTCCAACTCCAAAACAACCACAAATCAATCAAAATGGTGTACGAAAGTGATTTCTATACCTCGCGCAGGCCGTACCGCCCGTCTTCGTACTCAGTGACGGTAAGTGACGATTTCTCATATCGACGACAAGCGTTCAAAACTATCGTTTTGCGTTACTAAGCTATAGCCCCGTAATTGTAGCACTTTAAACAATACAAAAATCGGATCAGTGACGGCTCAAATCACGAGCCGCCACTTAACCATATATACACAATTACAATTAACGTGCTCTGGTTACGGCTAGAGGAAATCTTTGTTGGTTCATTATAAACATAAAACATGTAATAATCCATATATTATAAATACAGTGATCAGTTAAAAAAGGTTCACAACCACTGACTTAAAATGTCCACCGCAGATTCGATGCATAAATACATCATTTTTGAAATAGAAAAACGTGGGCCGTCTCTGGATTAATGCCAGTCGTTTGCATTACTTATACAAACCGATTCGTTGCGCGATTTGTATACCCGCGCCATTCATCACGCAATTGTTGTTACCCGTTCGCTATAACGAGTGCTCGTTAAAAATCAATATGTTTTACTTCCCCCCCTGTGTTCTATATGTTTTTCATATAAAAATATTCAGACGCTATAACAATAAAATGTTATGATAGGTTTTATTTCATCGCCGTCAAAATAAATCGGTTGAATAGCTGTTTACAAATTCTTGGGGTTGATTGATTATAACGGATTATATAGCGTAAAAGCTTTCGAACACATGCGATTAGAGAGAAAATAATTAAATCTATTTTGATTGTTTTATTTATTGCCGATCGATAGCTTTTCTTCGATTTCGAATTTGTAAAGATAAATAGCGCCGGCCGCCAGCCATCGTAGTAAAATTTAAAAAAAGGATTCTGTAACCGGCTACTAAGATTTCAATCTCGGAAACATTTAGCCGTCCAGCACTCCAAATTTAGCCCTGAGCCGAGGAGCCCGGAGCGACGTTAGCGCCACGCGGCTTGCGCTGAAAGCTATCATAAAAAAAAACTATTAAACATAGTTCGACGTTAATATATATATATATATATAAATCAAGCTTAACGTCAACGAGGAGCTAATAGCGTTTTTCTATGGCTAAAAATCTTCGACAGATTTATATTAATAATGTTCGAAAAAAATCTCTTATGGCCAAAGACGTCAAATAAAAAATTGCCTAATGGCAACCGCGTCAGTCGACGCTCGTCTTATTTATTTTCGCGAGAAGCGTATATATTAAGCTAGCGCTTTGGAATGATCTCAAAAATTAATTTCTAGCCATAATTCATTCTAGCGATCCAGGTGGATGGATATATAAATACGCTTCACCTGCCACTAATAAATACATCTGATAAAAATAAATTCTCATTAATAAAAGTTAAATATATACTCGCCTATGAAACGAAGCTATTGACAATATTTCCGAACGATATTCGCGACATTCGTCCGGTCGTTGATCTCGATCTTATTTTACATTTACCGCAATTCATTGGAAATGTTGCCATTAAAAAAATTCAGCGACGGCTCCGCGTATTATGTAAAGGAGAGGATATTTTTTTAATATTAGATATTTTATTTGAAAATAATAAGAATATGATTTATTATAAAAGAAAAGTAGCAATGGATTTTTTATCAGCAAGGAATCGGCGATCGAACGTCGTCAAATCAATTAATCTTCCCGTTGTTCTGGACATTGCAGAGGCGATCCCAAGTGGATTGGGAGAAGGTGCCGTTTGTTCCGCGCCCGAGTTTGATAGCCGATCCCATAACTGCATTCGGAAAGCGTGAAAAGATAGCCCCTCGTCAACTTTCGATTTTGACACCGGAGGGAAGAGCGTCCATCAAACCGTGCCAAAAAATCTTAAGCCAACCCGTCAAGCCTTACGTCTCAGCCCGAGACATAACCAGAGAGAAAGTGCTGACCGCCGTGAGAAAGCAAGATCTGATTTTGGAAGCGGGAGGAGACATATCCGCCCTGACTGACAGGCAGCACATGGACGTCCTCCTGCACAAATTGCACAGGACTACGAATGCGCACGAGCCCAAGACAAGAGTCTTCTACAGCAATTATGCATCTTATTGAGCAATGCTTCGTATCTTCCCGAATAGACTTATAAATATTTGATATAACAGGGGCATAGTCGCGCTAAACGCTTTAAAGTCGAATCTAACACATATCTGCATGCAGTATTATATTATATATTTTTTAATTCTGTACAGACGCTTGAAATTGTTTGATATAGTATATAAGTTGGAGTTTACCCCTCCCCCTTTTTTAACGATGGATCGCTACGCTGTATATAAATGCTGCTGTGATTTTATTATGCGAAATTGGCATGACTTTATTTTGACATCGGCAGCTTAATGCGAAAATGCAGGATTGTTGCAAGTTTAACGATGCTGTGAAGTGACGTAATCGAAGAAAATTATTTGGATCGAAAATAGAAGATATGTGTAAATTCGAATAGATTAAAATTGGAATCGATGGTTGATTGTAATTATATTAAGACCAAATCTATCAATAATTTGAGCTATGCAAATTATGAAAAAATACTTGTTGGTCTTAAAAAAAATTATATTGAGCAATTTATATTTTACTCTATTGACATATACACATCAATTACACAAAAAATAGTATAATGATGAAAAAATTAAAATAAAGTTATATAAAAGAAATAATAATTGATATAAAATTGAAAATATAATGATATTTATTTTTCTTCGTCATTCTTCTATTTAAAAGGACACTGTATTCTTGGGATTGATAGTTTTTGCAATATAGTTCTTTGATGAACAAAAAAAATACAATAGACTTTGATGCTCGTTCCATTTTAAAATTTATTTTTTCCATCAAAGAAAAAATACGATAAATCTCTAAGATCTTTATTTGCGATTCTCGAAATAGCACATCCTGTTTGTTTTCCGGCATCCTAACACGTTTTAACGATTCGCGAAACGAACGAATAACGCTTTTTATTATTACGCTTAATTTTCGCAACGAACGCTTTTTTGCATTACCCGAACTAGATTAGATTAACTGGGAATCAATTATAATGCTTTTTCTTTTAGATTTTATTTTTAGTTGTCGATTATTACGATTTGTACTTTTTTATTAGACGAAATAAATGGAATTCGTTGCCGAAACGCTAGTTTTATTTCTAATATTTTTTTATTGGAAAGAGGAACGCAGCCAAACCGTCGATTATAAAATTTATTGGCAAAGTACTTTGCGAACAAATATAATATATAAATACACATAAACGTGATTTTTGATTAAATCGCAATATATTATAGGAAATTAATAATAATATTGAAGCAAATTAACGGACGTCCGCCCACCAGTGTCTGTAATGCCAACAAAGATTTTCTGTCTATGATAAATATACATTGTTTTTTATATTTTTTTTGTATGTTTGCATGGTTGTGAGAAGTCGCTTAGTAAAGTTCTGTTTCTTTTTATTTTTTTAAGTTTACCTTTTTGGTAACTAACCCTTTAACGACGGGTCGGTGTTTTTTCCCCGCCTCACGTCAACTCATCCTCACATCACCCGCTTTAATCCTTTTTTCTGTCAATCTCCTGTTTCAGTCGATCGTTGTTTATTTATTTATATTGAAAAAGATAAATATAAAATTGTATCGATTAATAAATAATGCCGATCTGAATTGTTATGATGCATTAATTACAGTCGGAATTCACCGCCCGACGTGAGAGGGTTTTTAAATGCGCCATTTTGTATCTAAATAAAACTATTTAAATGACAGCTGTCAAGAACGGTTTGTTTCTTATTTTGGTCATAGCAGCGTTTTTAATCGATCGGGGGGAGAATTTAAATGTAATTAAAAATCGTGTGGAATATTACAAAGCGACGTTTTGAAAGATGAATGACACATTGATGACCACTAAGACACTGAGGGGCGTACTGAGTAGTGTATTCTTGCAGACGCCCAGGCACTACGTAGTCTCGGATATTCCCGGAGCTCCTCGCAGCGCCGAAGAGCAATACTCCTACTCTTACTCCAGCCAGACCGAATCCAGGAACACCGCCGGATCCGCACTCCCAAGGAGCACCACCTCTAACTACAGCACGACCACCGAGAGGCGCGCTGGCAGCACCCCGGGATCCAACTACAACTACACCACAGATCGCAGCTCCAGCTACGGAGACGGACCCGGATCCTACAGGGCCAGCTACAGCTCTACGACTTCCGGACGCCTCCCGTACGGAACCAATTACAGGCATTACTCCTACAGAGTCTAAGTCGAAACGACGATACATATATTTAGCGATGCATACGCTAAAAAGCGCAAAAATTATAAATTTTAATACATTAATAACGATTAACTCGATCGGTGCAGCAATTAATAATATGTAATTATTTTGTATTTTCATATGTATGCCAAAAAAGTAACAAATAAACGGCTTCATTATATAGATTTGTGTTTCAAAAAAATTCTTATTGTTTTATTTAGGCCAATGGCACACTGAAACAAGAGAGACATTGAACCAATTTCCCACCTGATCCCGCGGCCCTGCCCATTCGACGGTCGTTGGCCATTCATCCTCACTATTACTAAACACGTTTTATTTTTGTGCCATTTCACAAGCTGATTTTTTATTATGAAAACAATATAAAAACAACACCAATACATTAATTTTGACGACAGGGCCGCGCTCTACTTTAATTCATTTAAAATGGAAACTGAGAACACAAAGAAACCAATTTGATTTTTTTGTTGAAATATATTTTTAATAAATAAATTATATACATTTTTAAACTAATTAATGTAAAATGTTTTATATGGTACTGAAATGTCTAGAGAAAGAAGAAAATCATAGTAAAACAAATCTGAAGTGAAATGGTTTTAATGCACCATTTTGCAGCAAATTAAAAAAAAAAGTTAATTTATTTATAACTTTGGGCATAACAGTGTTTTTATTTTAAAAATCATTCACAAAATCTATTTATTTAATCTTTTTAAAACTCAGTATGCTCGAATTTCGAACACATTTAAAACATATGGTCACTTAGAGTAAATTATTATTATTTAATATAAATTTACAATTACGAATAGACTTAATAAAGTTATTAAAATAAATTGATTTTTTACGTAAAATTGTTAAGCAGCGCCATTTTGTTTCTAAATATAATGATTAAATTTACAATTGCGGTTTATATTTTTATTTCGGCCATAACAGTGTTTTTATTTTTAAAATAATTCTCAAAATTTATACCACTTCCCCTGCTTGTTTTAAAGGATTTTAATAGCAATTAAAATATATAGTGATTGATACTAAAATAAATCTTAAAACGCTGCAAAAATATATACATTTACAATTACGAATAGACTTATGTTCAAACCCAAACCTAAGCTAAACAAATTAACCAAATCCATCATGACCAAATAAAAGAACTCGAACTTCCATTAAGTCATATTTTATAGGTCTGAAGTATCTAGATATTAAAATATATTGTAGTCTGAAGTAAAATGACTAAAGGGTGCCATTTTGTGTGAAAATAAAAACGACTAAAATGACAGCTGTAGTTTATTTATAATTTTGGCCATAACAGTGTTCCTATTTAAAAAAATATTCTAAAAATCTTTATAGATTTTTAGAATATTTTTTTTAAATATTCTAAAAAATATTCTAAAAATCTATAAAGATTTTTAGAATATTTTTTTAAATAGGAACACTGCTATGGCCAACATTATAAATAAACTACAGCTGTCATTTTAGTCGTTTTTAATATAAATTAAAAGATAAGTTTTACTTCACTTGTATTTTGGATCAATTTAGTAGCTTTTAAAGTATTATATATTAAAGATAAACAGAGATAAGATTCTTTTCAAAATGAAATGTTAATCATATCATTATTTTTCTTTTAATACTCTCATGAATCTAGATAAAAATATAATTCTTGTATTCTCAGCCATTAGAATAAATTAAAAAACAAAAAGTAATAATAGAAAAAATCTTTTTAAATAAAAAATAATAATTATAGAAAAGTAATTGTAATATGTTTTCCATTATATTATTACAATATGCAGTTCGGCTCTGTCGCAAAATTTATCTCAGGTATTTTTTAACATCAAATTTTACATTTGATTGAATTTTTCAACTAAAACACTAATTATTTCATTTTAACACATTTTTAAAACTATAAAAATAATCTATGATAAAAAAAAGTTTGTGAAAAAATTTCAGACATTTCACGCTCGTGTCTCGTCACAAATTTACACCTACAAAGTGCTTGGCAAAAATTGTTTTGGCACTCAACCATAAGTTTTGAAATATAAATATCAAATTATTCATAAATAGGCCAAAAACGTCATACACTAATTAAAATGAGATTAAATTTACAAATGAGTTACACAATTAATTAAAACGGTAAGTATTTAATAAAAAAACATTAAACATGAAAGATAAATCAATATAATCAAGAGCATGCATTTTTAAATTGTATTTTTGTAAGAGTGAAGTTTTCAATTAAGTGTTGTAATATGTTTCCTGTACTTCGTCCTGCTTGCTGTGATCATGATGATATCATGATGTTGATGTTGATGATGTCTACCAATGCAGACAACCTACTCTGTGCCGTTGAGATACATCACCCTTCCAAGCATTGGAAAGGTAAATATTCCATGTCCTAATAACCATCATTATTATGCATAACTGAATTCAATTGGAAACAAGCCATCGTTACAAATCTAAAAATATATACATTTGTGGGAGTTTCCCGATTCAATTCTATATTTTTTCCAGAGAGTATCTTGTTTCCCTGCCATAAATGCCGCCCTTTCATTGCGATCTAAAATTATATGATGTGTAAATGAAATGCGCCGTGAGCTCTCAGATATTACACATTAAATTCTCAAGCACTCTATTTATATATTGTATATAAGTAGAGTGCGTTTGGTAAATGTGGATGGTAGAATTTTAGATCGCTATTTTTAAGTTACCGTGTTAATAATTAATTAGAATGTCCGACAAATATAAATAGTCATTTTAAAATCTAATAGCTTAAGATTCATTTAATTATAGCAATTATAAATATATAATATATTATTACAACAGAGGCTATAATGTATTATAAAAGTAAAGCAATAAAGTGAGCATACTATAAATTACTCGATATTAAAACATAAAATTAAAGAACAAGAAATAGTAGTTTTTGCTTCATTTTTGCAATTAAAGATATTGCTTACAGGAACGATTATTTTTATTAATCAAATTCACTGAAATTCACTAAGCATTTTAAAGTTTAATCAATATTATTTTATATATCATTGCACGTTGTACCTTTAATTTTAAAATTTAAAGAAAAGTATACATATAAATAATTCTAAGAAAATATTTTCTAGTTACATCAACACCATTTTCAAATCTAAACTATTTTTTTTTTGTTAACTGTCAATGAAATTTTTTTTTTACTCTAAACCAGCGCTTGCCAAATAGTGTGAAAAAGTATTATAATGTGGCGGCGTTCTGACAGTTCCCAGTGCTGCCACACCACCGCTCAACTTGTGAAGCGGGTGGTTTTTAACAACTGGCGATATATACATTCTTCCCCTCTCTCTCGCCATGACTACGGTCTAACACCCCGCGTCCCCGCCACCTCTCCAAAAAAGGTCGTTTAATTAAATAGCCCTCAAAAACCACATGCGCTACAATAATAAAAGCCTAATTAAAATCAATATTATATATTTTATTAATTATATACTTGCAATCGATCGGTTTTTTCATTATATAGTAATTCTAATTCCGATCTTTTAGCGTTCAAACCCAAGACTTAGATATTGATCACCGACTTATACCACTAGTCTATTGTGTTGGTTATAATGTTAAAATTATAACGTATGTGACAATGACACGAAGAGCATTTTTTTGGTAGCAGTCCTATTTATATTTCGCTCGCGTCAAATAATGATTGTTGCGACCTCTCCCCTTTGGAGATGGCCGTCTTTTCTTCTCGAAGGACCACCGTCTCTCGACGGAATTAAACGCCTCGAACTATTGAAATGCTTTATTATCAGAGTTTACATCCTCAGAATCCTTGCTGACGCACGACAACACGCCGTGACAGCCGAAGCGCCTTCAGGACATTTTCACACAGAAAACCCACGCATGGCCATAACACACTTTTATTCAGCCATGCATAAATATATGTAAAAATTGTCGGAACAATGATATTACAAATTAGACTCGGTAAACAGTCTAATTTTCAAAAACATCCAATAACTATGTACGCTCCTATATACTCTTGGTCAAAGTAGAGGAGGTTTACTTGCTAGCCCTCTTTCAATCACGATGATTTGGGGGTGCTATTAGATTTGTTCATTTTTGTCGTCTCTCTTATTAGAATATTTGCGTTAACATCAAAGTTTAAATGTATGGAGATTTGCCAGTTTCGCACTTATCATCTGTCATTCAACATGTCATTGAAATACAATAGCATTTGTATTTGTAAAGGCCTAAAACGGTCATTGTGCTGCATTGAGGGATGATATTCTTTTAAAATCTATGATTATTACGTTGACTAATAGCAATTTGTTTATTGCGCTTTTAACGCATATATGCGATAAATCTTTACTTCAGGTCAATGCATCAATCACCTTAAGTGTTTTTTATACCTGTTGGTCTAGTCTAGGAAATTATTTAGTATTTAGTCAACAGTAATTCTTAAGTTAAATTTTTAGTTAATTTTTAGTTACAGAAACATCCAAAAATTACATTGTTTTGATATTTTATTTAAATGAATCAATATATCGATTTATGGAAAATTATTAAAAAGAAGTATTTTAAATAAAAGTTTTAGAAAACCTTAAAATTTCACAACGTGCACCTTAATAAGCAATATTCATAAATTAAAGTGGCAAATGTAAGCAGAGAAAGTCAGAATTACACATAAATTAATTTAATTAAGCAACGCTGCTTTAGTACTAAGAACGAATTTTATTGCCATAGTTCCTATAAAACTCCTAATAACTTAGAATCACAATGATTATATTCTTTTAATTCATTTCAATCAAACACTAGGTGCATGGAGTATCGTCATTCTACCCAACGTACAACAGATCGGAAAGATTGGTACAAAGCCGCATACCTCCTCATCGTGTGGTAGCAATCAAAGTGAGACCATCAGTAGTCATCAGGGAGTTGGACAGGATTGAGCACAGAAGTCGCCCATCTGTGGGTTACTCGGCTTCAGAAAACTATTTTAACTCAGAATCTTCCAAGGTAAATTTTAAAACAATAAAACGTACTTAAAGATAAACTGATATCTAAAAAATGTTATAGACATGGGAAGATGAGAGTCGTAAAATTAGAGCCCAGACGCAATCTTTGTTGCAAAGGATTAACAACCCCGTACCGAGAGCGACCAGCGTAGTACCATACACCACCGTAGCAAGGTTCGTTATATATTAAAAACATAATTTGACTCGTTTTCATATAAAAACCATAGTTTTAACACCGGGTTCAGAAAAACCGGACATGATTTTTCTTTAAAATAGCCATAATGTCGATACTTTATCATGAAAATTATATTTAAAATAAAAATATATGTTTTGAAGCTCCGGTTTCTGAGAACCGGTTTTGAAATTCACGGTAAAATAGTCTATATTTTAAGTATTATAATATTTATATATTATAATAAGAAACAATCATTTTTTAAAAATAGGTTCCTCGGAACCGGTTATACAACTTGCTCTTAAGTGATTATATTCGATTATATTTATAGGTACAACGATCCCTTCAAGTCATCGAAGTTATCATGCGACGATTTCATCAAAAATATGATGGCACCAGTCAGAAATGTTGCTAGCAATATAATGAACTTATCATGGTATGCCGAACCAGTGAAACGCTTCACAGGTTAGTTTTGTTTCATCTGAGTCATCTAATTGTCATTTATCACTAATTTATAAAAATAAATTCCACGCGATCGACATAAATTTCGGTTTTAAAAATATATATTTTTAATGAAGTAAGAGTAGATTAAAAAAATTGAGTACTGCTTTCGATGTTAATTGATTTTGTCTTATAAAATAGTAGTGGTTCAGATTGGATTGTTTTATGGTTCTGATCTACTGCAATTTTATTTTTTATATCCCAACGAGACAGGATAAATGTGATTTAATTCTAATCAAATGTCGTTTAAGTCCAGTTGTTATATTTATGATTTAATAGAAGCAATTTGAGTTCGGATTTTAACATGCTCAAATTCAAATTGTGTATATTATGTTCAATGTGATTAATATTTCGCTGTCCGATTAAAAAGTAAATGACCATTACTTAAAATAAATCATGTTTTTACCCAATCATTTGTATCTCACATACTTATCAATCATTAATAACGTTTTAAAACAATGGGGAAAGTATCTTTCTAATTGAACTTCATCTGTGAATATATATCGCACATTCATTACCATTTATTTTATTCAGGATGATCCTTAAGTTGTTTTACTGTTCAAAGATAATAGCTTTGGAAAAAAATGTTATGGAAATCAGAGCAACGTATCAAGAATACACCATATATGTGTGTAGCAGATCATTCAGGAAGAACTAATCCATTTTTTATTTTCAAAAGCATTTAGACGTTTGCTTAACGCTCATATATTTAATGTTTGATACTGAAGTCATACATATATTTCAATTACAATATCAGGAAACACGAACATCACTCCATCTAGTAAATTTGGAATTTATATACACCGCTAATAATCGATGATCACAACTGTCCATAGAGATCAAAAGTCATTTTGGACGTATGGAATTAAAATCAAGAGTACAGACACAAATTTTAATATAAAGATACATAGTAATCTTCGTGTGAGGAAAATAAAAGAATGTGAGAGTTACATCCACTACTGACCTGTAGAGACAGACGCATACGCACCAAAAAAATGCTGACAAAACATTAGCAAATAGACTCCATGGCGATGAAGCGAGAAAGAGATTATTGGTCTGCTCTTACTGCTTTTCCATATGTTAAACCAATGACTGTTATATTTTTAAATAGTAAAGCGACTTTTGGGGGTATTCTTTAATTGTATATATGACTTGCTTTGATTTTGCTCACTGTGGTGCCGTGCGCTACGCCTACGATTTAATGCCCACCGCCAGAGTGCAAAGTCAACTTGTTTATACTATAGTTATTTTAATTATTTTGTATAAATGTTATATGTACTATGTTGTAAATATATTAGAAATATTCTTTACTCATTGAATGACCCAATTTGTCCTGGTTTGACACCTTTCTAACAGGCCGTGGTAACCTGTCGTGTGTCAGGTATTCTGGTGCGAAGGCCTTCCCTAACCGTAAGCCGTTGTACCAAGACTTTTCCATCAAAGATGATGTGACGCTGCTGTCATTTTATGTCAAGAATAGACTGGCGGCCGTCGGTTTGGCCCTTGAATCAGCCACAGGTATTGTCAACACACTATAAGCACACTCTTTTATTTTTCATTACTTTAAAACCACTCCAATGCTGCAAGCAAGCTTACTAGATTATGTAAAAATTAAAGTCATCACCCTGTGGCACACGCTTATCAAACATCATTAGAAGTGCAGCTGTATCATTCTGTTTCTATCTTTAGTCTTTAATCGTTCGTTGGTAGAATTTAGATAAAATTTGAATATTAAAATAAGATCATTTAGAATGTAAAAAGTAAAATTAAACAAATCAACGGCCTTCCATTAGCTAATGAACTCATTGCAGGTAAAAATCCGTAGACAATACATCTAGAATTAATGTTTTGAAAAAGTCGTTCAGAAAATTATGTAATTATATTGTTTTAATTAAAAATATTGTATAATAATAATTCAATTGAGAATATAATATGTTCTGATTTAATGGTATATGCCCGCTATAAATATCGTTAGGGCTGAAATGTTTGGCCCAAGCGTGTTTTAGTAAAAAGTTGATTTTACAATATAAAGTATTATAAAATAAAAGATAATATTGTATCGATGATATACTATGATATTAGAAGATGTAAACTCAACAAAAAACGCGCAATCTTTCATACTCCCACCACTCAATACGTATGTGTCACCCTCGCATAAGATTAAAAACATATTCGTTGAGTTCTGTTACTCAAAAGCGTATTTAAAAAAATGTGTAACGACAGTTATATAATTTTCTGAACGACAGTTTATTTAATTTTAAAAATAAAATAAAAACGGATTATTAACTGTAATTTTAATAAATGGCCAAAAATCAATGTTATGCATATATTTAATTTATAATTTTAAAAATATCTTCAACCCTTCAATTCACCATAAGTCGTGACGAGGAACTATGCCGACAAATATTTTTGATGTAGTCGATATATTATATATGTTTTCAATAAAGTGTTGTTCAGCGACTGTGGTGAATGCGGAGGGACAATAAAAATTATTTTTAACCGAATCTGTGACCGTGTCTCTTACAGCGGCACCCGACAAGAAGGAACAACCCGCCTTGGTGGAATGCTCCTAATAATAACACGTCACAGTTTCACACTATCCATCATCAGATATCACATACACACACATACCTACTCACTAAACACAATCGTTCACATACCACAGCTTATTTATTTTTATAATACGGGGCGACTCTTCGATCGGTATGCTTTTTTAAGACCAACCAACAATTGAAAATCGCCGCCGAATGCCACAACAATCGTATCGATTTCAATAAGTGATACTGTACTATAAGATTTTTGCCACAAAAATAAGATAACTTGATCATTACCATTTTCTAGGTATGTAAACTTTTTTCACAAATCATCCCTTTCTAAACTTTAGCTCTTAATACTGGAAAACCATTTGTGATTTAATTTTTATGCTTTACTTTGCAATAGTTTTATACATTGTATATATTCAAATTGTTCAGATTAAGTAAATTTCGATAGAAATCCTGTTATTAGTGTTGAGTATTAATATGCGCATAGTCAAAAGTTTGGTGCATCAACCGTTCCGTTTGATAAGCGGTGGCCGACTCTGAGGATCCACGTAAACGCGTTGTATCGCCTTTTTGCTTTATAGCAAGGTAGTGTTCGTGAACACACATGGCATGCAAACCGGATGCTTCTATAGTTGCTACTTAATAAAATACTCTTAGTTATCTGTTCATCTATGTATATTAGTATCTAGATATTATGAAAGAGGAAGTTCGTCGTTTTTTCTAAATAATAAAATCAACAGTATATAATATATATGTATATAAAAAACACAATTAATTGGCAAATCGAGTTTTTTATCTTTATGGCAAAAAGTTGTAAATTACAGCGAATTTTTGATCGGTACGCTTTTTAGGACCAAACATTGTTGCCAACCTAAGCAAAGTAAATAGTGATATACTCAACTCGACATGCATTAATTTTCACACCAAGAAATGTATAATATATGCGCATTCGTGATCTATATGGTTGTATTTATTTTTAAAAAATAGCATTTCTTCGATTTTATGAAGAAAGTTATTGTTTCACAGCAATAAAATATATTCTTGATGTGGAAAAATACTGCGGAAATTGTAAAAAATACTGCTGATGTATGGTTTTTAATTTATATTACATACATTTAATCTAAATGTATTCTCCTCCCCTTTTTTGTTTAAAACTGTAAAAATGCTTCTGAGAATCTTTAATGAAATGTTAAATTTCACACCAAGAATGTTGAATTGAGTATGAAATTCGAGTTGCCAAAAATTGCCACCGATCGGCGCGTCGCCACAATCGCACCGGTTTCAGACAAATTGAGATTCAGAAACGCTGGAAAACTGTTTCTCAAAATTTTGATAGCTTTTTATTTTTTATATTGCGAATTTAATAACAAGTATACTAAGAGAGCGACGAATTAGTTGAAAATTAGCCCACGGCAGGCTATTATAAAACGTGCCCCATATCTAATAATTCGTATAGATCAGCTAGATGTATTTTTAAAACATAATATGGACTGATTCTTGTACATATCAATGATAATTGCAGAAACATATTTTTTGGTGAATTTACAATATATTTTTATACGTAAATTTATTTATTTATAAATATTTTTTAGTTCACGTTTACAAACATTCATATCATAGTAACATATAAAACACACACGTCTCTGCATTTATTTAAATTATAAATAAATAAACTTTTGGTAAACTATTTTTATTTATTTCCAAATTGAGCATGCGTTTTTTGTGTAGTATTTTTATACTAAATATAACTATTTTTTTATTCTAAAAATCAATAACAACTTCCTAACGCTATAAATAGCTGCGATACTCACAGCTTATAATTAATCAAACTTTCGATGAACCGTTTTTTATTTCTTATGTATATTTTATGTGAAAAAGATCATAAAATGTTCGCTTTAAATGCCATAAAGATATCCGATACATATTTTTAATAAGCATGAATTCTATAATATACAAATGTGTAAATATAGTAAATACTCAATAATAACGCAATGAACACAATCATATATTATGAATCAATTTAATTGAAACAAATATATATTTTTCATCAAATATATATGTAAAGTAACTGATGTAAAGTAAATATTACAAATCGAAAAATCTACTTCGGAACTCCTTCGGTCATCTCGGTGTCCCATTCGGAAGTAAGTCGTGTTATAAAAATTATATATTCAAGTATATTATATGATTATTTATTATATTGAAATGTGTTTTCAACGCTGAAGTGTAACATTGGTCATTTATAGTAAAATTGCTACCGTGGCGAGCGAGCAGGAAATTCCAGCCGATTGCGTTGATGGAAGATCCTGCCATTGAGCTTAAAGCGCAAAAGGCCGAGAGACTGCAAAGGTTCAAAGCTATCGATGTTGCTCCAATTGACAATGCAGCTGAAGCTGATCGTTTAGCTGAGCGCAAGAAGAAGCGTCAAGAAGAAGCTAATATGGTGGAGGAAAGGTAACGATTTCTATATTTATTCTTTTTTGTAAGAAATTGAGTTCTAAAATTATTCTTGCAGAGCATTAGCCGAAGAAATGATGCGTAAAAAGGAACAAACTAAACGCGACGAAGCTGCCAGAGCTGCCGAATTGGCAAGACAAGAACAGCTAGCCGCTCAAGCCGCCGCTGAAAGAGCTGCTGAACTCGAAAGGAAGGCTGAAATAACCAGAAAAGCCGAGATGGAAAAGCAAGCTGCTGAAAAAGCCGCTCAGCTCGCCGAGCAAGACAGACTGGCCGAAGAAGCCAGAATATCCGAAGAAGCTAGATTGGCAGAAGAAGCTAAACTAGCCGCAGAAGCTAAGCTAGCCGAAGAAGCCAGATTAGCAGAAGCCGCAAGGTTAGCCGAAGAAGCTAAGTTGGCCGAAGAAGCGAGACAGGCTGCTGAAGAAGAACGAAGACAGAAGGAACTCACCAGACTCGCTGAAATTGAAAAATCGGCCTCTGAAGATCAAGAAGCTGAATTAGCAAGACAAGTAACTATACTATATAATATTAAATATAAATAAAATGTTAACAATGTATTTTTAATAGGCTGCTGAATTGGCTGAGCTTGCTAGACAAGAAGCCGAATTAGCCGCGTTGGCTAAACAAGAAGCCGAGTTGGCCGAGCAACAGCAACAAGAAGCTGCAGTAGCCGAAGAAGCCGCAGTAGAACCTGAAGCTGCTGTCGAAGAAGCTGAAGCTGAACCTATCGTCGAAGAACCAGTGACGCCTGATGTTCAAAACGACGAAGACGCCCCCGTGATTGAAGAAGTCAGCGATTCACAGAACGCCGAAGGAGATATCACCGAAGAAGAATAAACCTTCAAACTCATTATAAAAATAATAAATCTTCTATTTTCTTGTTAATTTCTTTTAACTTGTTGATTTATTAAATATTGAATATTTTATATTTATTTTAATATCTGTATACCTTGAACGCACATATGAATTGGAAGAATGCGTTGCGTTGAATTTACTTTAAGTTTTATAACATTTTATTATTATTGTATACATGTATAAGTGAAAACTATTTGACAATGTCGAAAAAATTGAAGATTATGTATTAACGCTTCTTCAATGTTATTATTTTTTATTCTAAATCATGTTTTATTTATTTATTTCATTTTGCTCGTTAAAATGTTAAATAATAACATAGAATGAAGTGAATTAAAAATGTATTAATTTATTACAAAACGAAGGTGTGTTATGGCATTTATATTAAAACAAACACAGACGAAAAGCTTATGACATATCATGCGAATGCGAGA
Organism: Plectrocnemia conspersa; assembly: GCF_051122295.1. NCBI lineage: Eukaryota > Metazoa > Arthropoda > Insecta > Trichoptera > Polycentropodidae > Plectrocnemia > Plectrocnemia conspersa. The sequence continues at coordinate 723,190 of NW_028277172.1, read as the reverse complement.
CAAATAGAAACTAATCATATACAATTTCATCCGTCATTATATACCGATTGTGTATAATAAATTATTAATTTTAATATTACTCTTTCCTGTTTTTTATTTCATTACTACATGTTCCCGTTAAAAAAATAAATTATCATAGTGATTCCATAAATACAAATTTAGGGATATTTTCAGATTTTTTTTATTAATGAAACATTTGGTGTACTTCATTAATTATGTAAAATAATATTAATTAAATGGCCGCATCTGGATATTTTACAACATCTGATCAGTGGTGCAGTGGGGCCAGAGCGCGCTCCTGTGCATTTTATAAATCTCCAAATTTTTAAAACGTGCTGGAAATTTCACAACAAAATCAAAAAATATGTTGTTTTTACAAGGTCATAAACATACAACACAGAGTCTTTCTTCTGTGACATACAAACACTTGTCTTTTGAATTTTGACCGAATGTATCGACCGTATTCAGGGGAGTGCAACCTCGGTTGACATAAGATTGCAAACTTCTAAAATAATATTTTTATTTATTTATTAATTTATATTAAATCTTCCGCTGTAAGCCCAATGTGTTACAATGGGCAAATCTGTACCAACTGAGAACGTCAATCAGACATAATGAATACCTACAAGTAAGTATTAACCACTAGTGACATCTATATAATTAATTATAAATTATTATGTGCTATTCAATTTATAATCAATAGATGTCATTGCAGCTGGGGCCATTTTTTTTAAAAATAATAGCGCATTTTTATAAATAAAAATTCGAGTGCTGCTGCTGGGGTTTGAACCTGCAACTTCAGAGTTATTAGTCAAAGACATTAAGTACCACGCTATTCCGTCCTATGAGGGACCCTTACACTTCTACTACACAAAGTTAATTTATCTAGACTCGCATTTAACATGTTTATTTTCATAGACATAATTACCGGTGCAATAAAATATATACAAAATAGACCCATCGGGCTCACTAGCTTAACAGAGTCACATAAGTCGGAACCAAAACCCATAAATATTAATTCAAATAATATTTATATAAAAACAATGATTTTTGATCGGTTAATTATCGGTAATATTATAGCATGAATTTTCTACCAATAAATAACTTTATTAAAAAAATTATAGCACAATAATTAAACATCTCACACAATATTTTCTTCAATAAGGTGTAATATAGCAATCAAAACAATCTTCATATCATTAAAAAATTATATATTTTGATCATAGCGAATATAACTTCAAATCTACTTTAAATTTTACAATTCGTATATTGTATATTATATTATGTACAAATATGGCACTTACATAAAATAAAATATAAAAAGACGATCGATCGATTATTATAGTACGTACAATATACATAATAGTGAATGAATACAAATTAACGTAAAATTTAATACTTAACAGGTAATATATATATATGTACAAAAAGTTAAACGCGTACACAAAATTGCTCTATTGCATATATTGTATTTATATTATTAAATTAATATTTAATGATAATTTTTTAAATATAATAATCATATACCAAAATTAAATTTGGACGATGAGGCACTTTGAAGAACATCACCAGACGGGGATTTGTTCAAATCTCATTTGAATCATATTCAGGTAAAAAATACACTTCAATATGAAGTTATATTTAATTAAATCAGTCGATTCTTATACATACGTAAAATTATGAAGAAATATTTTTATATATTAATAAAAGCACTTTTTTAAGGTTTCAATACATTTGATAGCGAAAAATAAATCGTCACAAATACAAGACACAAAAGTGTCACTTATTACTTACACAAGTTGTCATACAGACACGTAATTATTATTTTTTTAATAAAACACACCTTCATTATAAAAATTTAAATTCACGAGGAATGTATTCTTAATGAGGAAAATTAATATCGATCAAACACAAGTGCTATTTTGTTTTTCTAATGATGTGCAAATTAAAAATATGAAAATTATCGCTTAAATTCACAAACAAACATATATTAAAAGCAAAGAGAATCAAAATAAAATATTAATACCACGACGATGTGAGCTTTCTAAAAGCTTAAAATGCTTTAAAAACTAAAACGAATTATTCACTGAAAAAGTATCACTTTTTAAATAATAGTTTATAACGAAGGTTTGTTGCTGGCGACGGAGTGTTTGCTTTGTAAACCTCTTAATTCGGCAGTCGTTGTCGACAGTTTGTTGCTCAGCTTTTCGTTGTGTTCTCTGAGATGACGTATAAGATCGGCCTATAAATAAAACACATCTAGTTAATTTTAAATGATTCATTATTTAAAATCGTTCATCAATATTACCATCATAAATATAAAATATAATAAGTACTTAGAACGAACGATTGTAAAACAAGCCACATTTAAACCGATCAATGAAAAGTCGAGCTGACATCTCTGTTCAAGAGATGTCAGTTGCAACAAGTTTATTTTATTCAAATGATAATGGATAAAAAAAGCTATTAGTCGTCAGTTGAATTCTCAACCTTTCTGAATCCAAGCGTATTAATATAACTTAAATTAACTATCAATGTAAACTGTTAGGTTACGATGGTCTTAATTTAATCTAAATAAATAAATAAATAACCAGAATCACATTGATTGATAATAAATTAGTCACAAACACAGTAGCTTAAAGTAGAAATGAATGCTTATCTCATTGTCGGTGTTATGTCACAATACAGATTCATAACATCATTAAATACCGACAAATATATGTTGTCAAAAAATTCAATATAAAAGATAATAAAACACAGGTAGTAATTATATCAAATTAAATCAAGTATAATGTGTCTGTGATTATTTTTAAAATTGATTTACGGTGTTTTCTAGTTGCATTATATATTTATTTGAGAGGGTTTATAGCTACAGTTTATCAATATACGACATTGGATGGTAATTTAAGTGAAGTTAATATTAATTAAATGTATTAATGCATTAAAAATCTCTTTACGAGTGACATTTAATGATGAAAAAAAAAATCCTACAGTACAAAACAAAGTAGATGAATTTAATATACCTGTCTGGCAAGAAGGTCAGCAGTTTGTGTCAAAGTTTGACTGAGCGGTGCTGCGACAGGCGGCTGCGGTTGACTCGGCTGAGCCGGCTGTGTCGGTCTAATCGAAGCTTCAACGAGATGATCTCTCTGCACGTCTGGCTGGTGTTGCGAATTATTAAAACCGAACACTTTGGCTAAACAATGAACATTAAACAATCTCATTAGTATCATTCACTCCGATAAAAATAGCATCGAGCTCATTGTGCATGCCAATATTTGCACAGTTTTATAGCACAATGCATGAAAATACTCACTGATGTACAATCCGTGTATTACGGACAGGATAAAAGTCTGCACCCACATGATTCCGGTGATGAATGCGATGGGAGCGATGAATTCACCCTTGATGCACTGTTCGATGAAGTTGTCTGGATAATAATGGTGCATCAGCGTCTGAACAAGTAGTAGGAACGTCGACCACAGAGACGTTACGTATATTGGCAGTCTGTGTAACGTGTAAGTCTTTTGGTAGAACTCCAGGTAGCCGCGTATACGCAGTTGGTGATGGGTCTTCTTTAAAAAGTAATCTATGACCTGGTAACGACAAATGTTTTTATGAAACTCATATCTAGGACAGTTCCGCATAATTCGCCACGTTTGATTACGTACATTGTATAAAAAAGGCTTTAGTTTATCTTAAGTAAGTTTACTAACAAATACTATTTTAAATTAGGCTATACAAATGTATAACGAGCAAGAGTATTTAACAGTCGCATATGTAGATAAGCCATTATTGCTTTTACATTTGATAACAAAAGTAGTAACCTAAGTAGACAATATATTTCTAGCACATTTATCTTTTAAAAAAGCATTTGAATTGTCAGAAAATTTAGACGGAGCAACATTTTATAAGAAACTGTGCTAACTAACTTTCAACTCAAAGAATAAACGAGACGAGAATAGCAAGTAGCACTTAGAAAAAATTACTAAAATAGATTTAAATAAAAAAATAATTAAATTACTTAGGGGGGGATTAAAATTACAGATTTATCCGCTACATATACATATTTTAATCTCTTAACTTTTTGACCGAATATGTTACAATATCTCAAAAAAAAATATATTCTTTCACGAAAGCGTAACAAAATTTTTTTTTGATAAAAAGAAAGAACTACTAAAAACAAGTAAATTTTAAAAATAAAACTCGTTAGAAAGTGAAGGCGGATTATGTATAAAAAAAATACACCGTAACACAAAAAAAACACATAAAATCTTAATTTGTCACGGTTGGCTATTTCATCTCGGAGAAATTCCGTTAAAATATTTTTTTAAACGCGAAACCACAACGCGCGGATATATACGTCCGCGGGGAAATTGGTGCACAAATATTTTACGTTTTTAAATGTCCACAGGTAGTAAGTGGTTAAAAAATAATTTTAGAAATTTCTATAGAAAAATACACTTTTAAATATTTTTTTGTAGCTATCAAATATGACTAGGAAGACTAGAAACATTGCGGGTCCATTTGTAACTCTCAGAGCATTGTGGTGAAAAGGCAAACGGGGACTCATTTTATCACAAACAGAATCAAGTGAATTATGATTATGGTTAAAAAGGAGGGAAAGCAGATATGGGATTTTGATTCCCGAAAACATGGAGTTAGTGTTATTATTGTTTAAGGTTGCAAACAGTGTTTTTTTTAATATTTCCATTTCATTGAAATTCATAGGATTTTAGTTCAAGTTTAGAATCCATGTCAAATGCAGTAAAATCGTGCCGTCGCAATGGAAACGCTCAATTATCTAGCACTCATAATCAATACAATATTACGACTTATAATAAATGAGAATTAAATGAAGCATATCTAAACCGAATTTTGACCAATAGAAGAGCGCAAAAAACAATTATCACTTCTCAGAAGTCAAAAATTCACGTCAAAAGCAATAAAATCGTACCGTCGCCGTCTTAGTGGGAACGCTCGTTACTGAGCGTTCCTACTGTGACGGCACCGACACGATTTATTGCTTTTGACGTGAATTTTTGGCTTCTGAGAAGTGATAATTGTTTTTGCGCCCTTCTATTGATCAAAATTCAGTTTGAATACACTTTGATCAATGCTCTCATATCAGAAATCCGTAGTAATATCAGTAAGAATAGCTAGCATGTTTTTAAAACATAGAGTAATATCAAAGTGTAGACAAATTATGGAGCAAAATGCGACGTGTCTGTACTTTTTCTTCCGCTTATTCTATAATTCGTTTTAGTACTTTCATTAAGTTAGGTTTGGGTTTGAACAGTAAATGGACGTTTCGTTATATATCTACTAGTGAAAATGTAGTTGGACTTCACTAGTGAAAATATTACTTCACTGAAAAATTCACTTTTAAGTTTGCTTTTAATCAATCTATTCAGACAAAAGTTGTTTTTTCAATGCAGCTTAAGATACATACAAAACAATAAGTAAACTATTTGGCACGGATTCTATAGTTATAAGAGAACTTAAACAAAATACTTAATTTCCCACAATAAATCTTTTCGATGCACGGTATTATATTGTTTTCAAATTACAATGAGCAGATGCTCTAAAAATACAAATTGCTTGCAAAAACAAGTCAAGAATATTCTTGGAGAACAATCATTGTTTATAAAACAACTCGTGAAATTTTCTTGTAGCTCTAATAGGAATTTAGATCCTATTTAGAATATTATATTATAAAATGTATGGAACACTATGCCCGATTTTTATTATTATCTGATAAACATTTATGATTTTTTCTAACGCTAAAAGTTCACTGATAATAGTTAATAGTAAAATAAAGTTTCGAGCAGTAAGCGCGAATTTATGAGTGCGCATCGGGATATAACTGCTGGCTAGCCTAGATCGTCAAGTTTGTATTTAATAACACCAGAAAGGCAGCGAATATTAGTAGAAGAAAAAATGGCATTTGATTTGAAGGATATTTCATTATATTTCCTACAGTAAGTTGTTTTAAAATTCTGTATTTTGGTTTGACAGTTCAAAATTTGTAAGAATCAACAAGATTGTTAACCCTTTAAACGCCAATGACATTTTAGTTATTTTTCCTCACGGGTCAGTATCACTTTCTAATAATAAATATAAAATACTTGCTTTACTAATAAATGAAGATGTACAATAAACTATAATAATTAAAAAATATATAATTTGTAAATAATTCGTTAACTTGTTTTAAAAAATTAATTAACAAAAAACGCACTGGTGAGTCATTGACGTTTAAGTGGTTAAATGGTTAATAATACATAGATCCGAGCCTAAATTTAAGCAAAACAGCAGAATGTTTCACAGAGCTAATCGATCACATTGCAAAACAATTAGTGAATAATCCGGCCAAAAAAAAGGAAAATTTGATAATGAGAAAACGGATGGCACTGAAATTGACTCTCGGATCAAACATATAATGGTGAATGAGCAAATAAAAGCGACAGATGGCAAATCATATGTAATTAAATCAGTCCAAAAAGTAGTGCATTGACGTGGTGGAAAGGTACTATCATAATTAAAATAATTTATTTGGAAAAATGAAACAGAATAAATATTTTTTTCAAATTTCAAATTGTTTGATGAATACGTTATACGTATGTTATGCAAGTGGATTAATGTAGTGGCTTTCCTTTGCTATATATTATATACACCAACAACGAGAATTATTAAAATTTAAGTTTTGATATTGGTTTATTGCAATGGAATGAATACTACCACAAAAGTTATGCATAAAATATATTTTTTTACTATGCATATCATCACTTCATTGAGCAAGCAGTGTCTCATTCGATCAATTTACTAAGAATTTCTTAGAAACGTGTAATAAAAAACGCCTTTCTCAATTGATTTATAACTGAAGATAAGCAAGTCTCATGTGACATGCAAAACAACATTAACGTTCAACAAAACACGCACAATGGAATCATATTTCTTACAATAAAATTGACACTCACTAATGTTATGACCCAAAACGCTGCCTGCAAATACATCATGATGTAGTACGCCCGACATCTGTGCTCCAAGTCCGAATGCAACAAGGCCAGAACTATGCCGACGATCGAAATAATGGTCGACACCAGCAGGTGAAAAGTGGCATGTCTGATGGTGTTCAGCGGTGTGAAATGGTGATGGTGCTGCGGCTGGTGAGGCGGCGTCATTGTCGCCGTGACGAGTCTCCCGTCGTCTTCGGCCGAATTGTTGAAAAAGGTCGCGCCCTGAAACAATATGTTGCATAATCAAATAAACGAGAAGCAGTGTACATTTTTAGGCGATAAGTGCAGATAAAGCGGAGAGGTGAATCGCATGTCATACGATACCACGAATTGACCCTGATTTACAGCCATTGTGGACCGCTATCCGTTGAACATGTCATGTTTTTGTTACAAAAAACGGTGACTAACTACCTACATTATATTCTTATGAATAAAAAATTATAATCAAATTTAAACATGTGGATCTATTGAATTGCATTTGTAAAATATACAATACGAATCGAATTATAAATAAACGTAAAGGTGTACTTAGTTAAAGTGCTGTAAACAAGTGTAATTCACATACCTTTTGAATCTTAGTTTGAAACATAATAAACACATCATTACGTATTAAGCTACGGCCACGTTATATATCAAATTAATGTTATACTACGTTTTATAAATTATAGATTGTTACTGGATGACAGCTGTCCAAGTAACAAGTTATATTATACAACTGTAGAACTGAGCTTAATAATATACTTAATTAATATTTACGTGTTATCAAACATTACACTCATATGACATTTATAATCTTATTTTCAAGCGTATTTTTAATTAATCTTTTTTACTCGGTGTTGTTATTAGAGTATTTTTTTCACAACAGTGTTATAAAATATAAATTAAACACTTTTACAGTATATATACATATTAACTAGCTTTTTCATCTGGTTTCGTATGACCTTAGAATACCTATGTTTGTTAGAATATATAATATGTGTCGAAATGAATCATATTTGATTCACAGTGTAACATAGTATAAAACTATATTCTCGCTCGTAAGAAGGCAGTCATAAAAAACCGGATTTTCAGCGCTATATAAAAATAGTATGAATTTATTATGAGTTCCAATATATTTATTCTCAGATGCCTTTCAACATTAGGGCCATTCATTAAAATATCTGTATTTTACTTAACTTTATTGAGTCAATTTTCAAACAACGTAACACACAATTGATATTTTTTGCTACTTATTCCGTCACACTTTCAAAGCACGCCGCATTTTGAAACAGTCAATCTTTGTATAGTTGCGAAAATTATTATTATTATTTCTATAAGATCCTCGAACAGGGTCTTTCATTGGCTATGACACGACTAGTATGCACATAATTTATTCACAATGACATTGGCACTGGTGACACCGAAAAATTTCATTTGCATGCGAAACAAAGAGCGACAATTACACGATATTCACGAACTGATCGCACGACCCTCGAAAAGTGAGATGCTATGGCGACATTGAGAGGTGGTCGAAAAAATCGGTCATTTCTCTCACAGCCTCGCAGGAGACAAAGTAACGAGCGCGTGTGGGAGTCTTTAATTATTTATGATTTCGACGAAAAAAATGTCAAGTGTATGCAAATTAATGTTATTTTATCTAGTAGATAGGGACAGACGTTAATATTAATATTTCATAGTATTTTAAAACAAGCAATAAATAATAACACTATACAAGAACTTTGTAATTCTTTCGCCACAAACATAAAAAAACGAGTTTTTTTATTAAAAAAGTTTATTTTTTTAAGTGATTTGTTTCGACATTTAAGTTATGGACTTTTTACGACTACATGTAATGCATAGATTTACTCCGCTAAGATTACAATTTAAAACTTTTTAATTATTTAATAAATTAATTTTGCCTGGACCACTCAAATTCGTCGTTTTGCAATTAGTTGTACAAGATCTAATTAATAATAAAAATAATTTATTAAAAATAAAAGTGAAATTACGTCAAATAATTTTGTTATTATGATATACAAACGGCCCTCGACATTTGCACATAATTGGTTCCTGAAAATGTGTGCGAATGTTGAATGTACGAAAGTCGAGGAAAGTAAAAAAAATTGAAATTGTGTGTATTTTAAAATATTTATTTATCAAGTAAATATAAGATGTTTAAGAGGCGTTTAAGAGACACGTTTAAGTAGGGTTTGCGGGTGTTTCCTTTGAAAAGTTATCAAGCGTTAACTGTTTTCCACTATTCTTTTTCTTTTCTTCATATAGTATTTTATAACATGCTATGTTTTTATTGATCGCCCTACGCACTTGAGATATTCGTTCTCCATTGGGATCACAATCTTCCATAATATTTAAAAATTTGTCAAGGTGCGTGAAGGCTTCGTTCATATTTTTCATTGTTAGAGTTTTCCAAAATAAACCTGTCTCATCTACATTAAATATTTGGCTAGAGGAATATTCTCCATCTTCGATAATTTTGGATAATTAGGAAATAAATTTTTTTGCAGCATCTTTATCCGCATCAGCCGATTCTCCAGTAAATTTAATATTATGAAAAGAATACCTCATTTTAAAATTGTAAAATCATCCGTTACTTGCTTGAAAAACCGTGTTAAAATCTTTTTTTAATCTATTCTTCCAATCTTTGTGCAAACTAAGAGCTTTTGCTTGAATAATTGAAATACTCAGAGGAACATCTTTTTGATGTTGGTCATCGATCCACGATGACAAAGATTTTCCATTTCATCCATGTTTTTTTGTAACATATCTTTAAAGATTGCGGAAATATATCTATATTTTCCACAATTTTTATTTTGCAAAATTGAACATATCGTAGACCTGTTTGTATCATACGAACGTCCGATTGAAGCAAAAGATTCACCGCTATCAGAACATCTAATAATTTCCATTTTTGTCTTGAATCGTGTGAAGTTTATGAGTCCTTGATTTATTTTTGTTCGTATCAACACAAGTTTTTTCGTTTCTCACTCGTGTTTATATATATATATTTTTTTTTTTTTAAATGTTTTTTTTTTTAAATGTGCGAAATAGCGAATTGTGCGAAAATCGAACGTCCGAAAGTCGAGGGCCACCTGTAAAAGTGTTTTATTTACAAGCTTATAATTTTTAAATGTCTTCGATATTGTTTTCTATGAAGAGAACCTAAAAAAAGGGTCGCGCGCACGTGTTGAGTTAGAGGCTCGCCATTATGCACTTGCTGGGACGACGAGAAAAATGCACCTCTCCTTCCTAATTATAAATTAAAAAACGTGTAAAAATGCATCAAAGTTGATAAAATAATTAAAATACGTATTAGAACCGCCATGTCAACTTTCAATTAACCACAGCTGTACATTGTGACTTTCTCGATAAAAAATACATCATAGTAACATTAATAATGAAATAATTCAAGTTTGTCTTTGATCTTTGAGAACAAATACGAGTATGTTACACTATAAATAAATTTATAGAAGAAAGGCTCCTCAAAAATTTCGTAATTGAATAAAACTTTTATTAAAAAATATGATTCATGTTTAAATTAATTTTGCAAGAACTGCGCCTTCTACCAAAGCGGTTTCAATGTGGCAATGCAGATAAAAACGTTGAATAAACAAGATGTTAAGACAAACAGTGCATTTAAAGCAGATCTGCGATGCGAATGATATTAATTGATGAAAATTAACATTTTCGACACTTGCGTAAGCGCGAAATTTGAATGAGAATTGTACGAGGAATGTAAAATTGTTTGTGTAAAAAATAAAGTACACACGACATCTTTGGTCCGTTAAAATATGCATATATTTAATATGATGTAAACATAAGTATATATATTTATCGCGTCATCGACTTGCGAGTGTACTTGCCAGTGTTTCTCGAAATATGCATATGTAATATATTACTGATAACATCAAAACTATGTTGTCAATTAGGCTGAGGCATTATTGATTTATAAAAATATAGTTAATTATAGCAAATTAAATATTTATAAATTATAAGCAGATTTAGATGTACATTTAAATTATGGAAACGTGAGCGTCATGCTTAAACCATGTGCTAAAAAAGAGACGAAAATAAAACTACGCGAGAGCATGTGTGATTTGCACTTTTTTCAAGTTCATTACCTCTTCGCGCGGAGTGCGTCAATGGTCTAGTTTAAAATTTCGATTCGCAGCTGATTAAAACATGACGGATGCGGCATCCGATTAAGACTAGACGTGTCTTCCTTTACTGTTTCCATGTCTTATCACCAATGGTGCGCTTATCTGCGTTGAAACGCGACTACCGGATGATTCTTCTGTGGTAGTTTTCGCCGAGTTCAATGGCTATTAACGTTGAGTTTAAAAAAAAATATGTACATATGTTTCTCTTTTCTGCAACTAAACGCAAATACAGTTAAAATGACAGTGGACCTAAAAATGATTTGCACAAAGCAAACAATATTGAAAAAAACATGAATTAATTAATTCATCTACATCTAAAATCAATACTATTCAGGATATGGAAGTATCGAGGTCTCTCCAGTGAACTTTAAAACATATGACCTCTGCGTTTTGGCAACGCATTTTGTTGTCTCGGATGTCAGAACCGCAAGGAGGTCTGATGTGACTGTTCGATTGAATCATCGCGGTTTGTGTTTAGTTCAAACTGGCAAGCCACAAAGGAATATTTTTGTTCTTATTCATAAAAAATTATATAATTGTGTGAAAAATTAGTACCAATAAAGTGACCTTTTAAAGATTTGTATGAAGAGACTGCACACTGTAGCGGAAGTGCTTCGTTAAGATGTCAATTCTGTGACAAAGCGGAAAAATATCCCAGATTGGTCGATCAGTGTTCTGATTGTCATGTACCATTATTTATGAGTAGTACACATAAAAATAAATAATATGAAATATATACACATTAGCGTGGAAAACATGGAATTAATCAAAGATTCAACAAGTTTGTGGTCAAATTCAGTGATTTTTTTCTTAATTATGCCTCAGATATGTTTAATTAACGCTTTGAGCGGTATCGCCGTACATGTACGGTGGTCGATCTTTCACTGGTTTTAAAAACAATTATTAAAATATACTAATACAAAAAATAGATCAAATCAATAAAACGTTGAGAATCACTGAAAAAACTCAAAACAGTTTCAAAATCCACTCTCTCCACTGTTCCGACAATCAACTGGATACCTTCCATTCCGGAATATAAGAAGCACCTCCAAATCGTTTGGCTCTCTGGATTTCGCACATTTCGCGCCTGGAGACATTTTCGCTGTATCTTTCGCCATTTTGACGATCTGACCCGAATAGATTTATTTTACTCTCATCATAGAGCGTCACTCTTCTTCGTCTACAACATTTTATGCGCGTTAGACGCATATATTCGGTGAATAATGGTTTTTTAACTTGTATATTTTCGTTCTGTTTTTGAGAAATATTTTTCGTCTTCTGCTCAGCCGCTTCTTTCTTCTCGTTCTTGGTATTTAGTACCGTCCATCAAAGAAACTGAGCGCTCAGATCTTAAATACTGCTTCAAAAAATTGAAGACAGTGCGTTCTTCTGTTTGATTGATTTGATTCCCGATTTTATTTTGAAGGGTTGCGAAATCAGTCTCGCTACTCGCTACTCATATATATTTTTAGCACTAAATCTGATAGCTAAGTAATCATTTAAAAGCAATATACCATACCCCTAAATATATAATAAAATGTTCCAAAAATCCAACAAAGGATACAGATATATTTTTAATTCTTACGATTTCGAGTGATGCGTTTTTTTGGCACGCTACTGTATATTTCTAGGGTATCTTCGTAAGTTATGCGCACTTTATGCATAGTTTCTGACTTGAACTAATTGGCAGCAAATAGTAATAATTTAATGAATATACATGTTGAAAGATATTTCTGTCAAAATGTAATAATATTGAGATCTGTTTCCAAAATATGCAGCGTCTAGAATTAGATTAACGAGCGACGAATGTTTTTAAGCACACACACACACACACACACACCTTTGATATACAATTTAAGACTATATCTAAAATTAAAATATGATCATATTTATTTTGATAAGTTAAGAAACTATCTACAATACTGTAAGTTTGATATTTTATTTTTATGTCTCACTGAAACAGTCAAGCGAATATATTTTTTACAAAAAGTTTTGCAGATAATATTTTTTTGACTAAAAAAATAACGCCAATTTGAGCACTTTTATTTAAAAAAAATACCATACGAAGTTATCCAGTCAAAAATTAAATTCCCCGAATTCTAGTGGGTTACAACAGAACACTCTTAAAATTTATTTATTTATTTATTAAAATTATAACCATCGTGACCTGACAGGCAAACCCAATGCGTCACGATAGTCAAAAGTACATCATACATCATCATAATACATACAAATATAAACAAAACAAAACAACAGACACAAATCACCTCAACAGGTGTGCATTGTCCCATACGAACTGAACCAAAACTCCATATGTGCAAGAGAAAATGTCAATATTTCTATGGACAGAATTGAGCAGATAAATAGCCTTGGCCAGAGAAGAGTTGGCAAGTGCTCCAGTTCTAGACTTAACAGGCAAGCATAGTGGACGCGACCGAGAACTATAACCACCTTCAGGAGCCCACATTTGAAGCTGCTCGAGCACTGAAGGATTGTCTACGATAAAATATATGTGATTGAGACAGAAGTATAACTGCATGGAATCGATGTGCACCACTGCCGTTACCGTTAATAAGGCTCTACGAGTCCAACCCTATGGGTGGGCACACAGCTTGTGACGGCCGAGCGAGCGGTTCCCCCACCCCCCGTAGTACTAAATATATTATTGTAGATATATCAGTTTTTCCCCCGAGCGCTCAGAGAGACAGGCTCTCGCTGGCTGGCCGGTATTGCATTGCGCATCATCATCGTAACAGAACCACAAGTTTATGTTGCCTCAGATGCAGCCTTTGACCCGTCTGCGCTATTCTGCCTGCCTGTAGTACCTCGCGCTCTACCTCAGACGGACTGGCGCTCAATGTGATTGAGACAATAGATCTGACTGACATTTAAAATCAATGTTATGATTCACAGCGTCTCTTGTTTGATTTACATTGTCGCTTAAAGCGACTTCGTTAAGCCTTCTATATGACAATAAACAAAGCAATGTTATAATAATTTACTTAAGAGATGAATGCTTCTCTCGTGATCAATTTTGTGCCGCAATTATTCGAGTGAAGCATTCCAGACATCATCCATATTCTAATATTGAAGGACACAATGTCTAATATTATTTACAGAATTTGATGTCTGATTATTGGGAGACTTTCCCATTGCATTGTTTATTATTCCGATGTTTATTTGTGCTGCTTGTTACCGTGCGACATTGGGATGCTGGGTAATTAGGGAATTTAAAAATATTGGGGCAATAATACGAATGTATGGCGCAATATAGAAATGTTTAGAACTAAATTTGTTCAATTGTGCATATATTCAAGAGAATTATATGAGTTGTGAGAAGCACTAGTGTAGTGAGCTCGCACAATACAACAGTGATAACTTAACTTTATAATTTACTCGATTTACCAAACACAAACAATCTTTCTCTTATTATTTGACGAATGTTATGCGTTCTTAGTTGACCCCTGAGTGATTATTTTAATTTATCAGCACGATAAGCAAATTTTATAAAATATTTTAATAATTATTGAATATGATAATCTCAAACACATTGTCTCCCGGTTTTCTAAGCAAATGGTTCTTTGGTTGATATTTCACATTTTTTCGCCACAGTACGCGTCATGTCTTTCATCAACATAATCAATCAATCAATCCATTATTACCGATAAGTTAAAAATATTTACATACATTTCAATTTCGGAACGTTCTGTGAAGCTGAATAAAAATGATTTAAATAGTATTCCATCAAAGATTTCTGGACTGTGTTACATATTTGATTTCGTTCACGACTCGTTCCAAGTACTACAGACGTATCACACGTATCACCAAAGTCATAAATCTAAAATATGACGCGAGATTACGACGAGTGTTGACTTTTTGTCTCGGCGACCTAGACGCCTGTGTCATCCGCCGAAACTTATGTCAAAACACCGATAAAATATTATAATATTACGAATGACCAATGGCGAGCGTACAAGTTGCTTTATTATCATACAAATTCGCTAAAATGATGATGTATTCCTACACTCAGAAAGAAACTACTAACGAGCAGTGCTGCGGTAGCGAGTCACAGCGAGCAGCCAACATTTTTTTATAATACAATATAAATGATGAAAACTGCTTTTAAATTAAGATCGATAAACAAATTAATTGCTCTAACATAAAGTTTAACATCAAGAATTCCCTTTTTCTATAACGAAAATATAACTAAGTTTCTCATAGTGAGATCTTTACTTTAGCTTTGTAACTAGTAATTTGGTAGCAAAAAATGTAAGTTTGTTCGGTAATATTATATACGTTAGACGGTTAGACCAAACGTCACGATTCTGCCTAGATTTTTAAATTAACAAATTAGATTCAGATGATCTTTTTATACTTCTTAAGTCAGACCAATATTTTCTTCGGAAGAGTTTTTACCACACAATTCATTCTGCCAAATGATTATATTATAATCGAGTATGTATCTTAAAAATAACTTGAAAAATACTTGCTTTAATAATAACCGGAAATTTTGTGGCGAATATTAGATTACAGAACTTTTTGGATATGTCACCAAGGAGTCTTCTAGAACAAATTTATTTACCTCTGAGCATTTTCCGTACTATACAAATAGACTTTCTCGATAGGATCAGGTGGTTGAAAAGTGCATACCGACGCGTTAAGCACATCGTACGAGTGAGTATATCAATCATGCACATCGCTCGTTCACACACCCTTTTAAGTGGCAACCTTCACCGTCTTCACCGAAACGACTTTCTCCGCTTTTGAAGGTAGCTGTGTCGGTGACTCCGTAGCCTAAATTCGGCAGCCTTGATTCATCAGGAACAAAGACTCGCTGCAATGATTATAGTCGCCAATTTGCGATTCCTCGCGGCGCCTCATCTGTGCGCGCGAAGAATTCTCAATAAGTCGCGTATCTCCTTATTGGATTTATTTTAATCTTAATACGAATGTTCTTCCAAAAACAGGTTCTTGGGCACGGACACAGTTCGCACAAAACTTCTTCGGTGAGACCATTTCGCCGCTGACCCGAAGAACGAGAGCCCAAATCAATCTCGTGACCGGTTTCGCAAGAGACTTCGTTTCTAAATATTCGTATTAGAATGTTTAATTATGCGGCGTGATAGATAATTCCACATAACAGTAACCAAGTAAAATTGAGATACACACATTTGAGTAAATCTTATAAAATATACGATTCTTTTCAACATTCCATCCTATGTCCGTCTTCGTAGACGCATCATATCTTCCGGATTTAGTGGACATGTCCAGACTTTTCAAACCAACTGAGTTATACTACAATGTAATACGTATGACTTTTAACTCTATTGTCGAAACAGTCAAATGTCCAGATATATTTCAGAAGGCAAGATTTTTGATTATATGATCTGGTACCTGGCTTCTCTTAACAGGGAGGCAGGTGTGGGAAATTTCTCCCCCATGAATTTGGTCAGAAAAATTTATTAAAAACATTTAATAAAATACTATAATATAATATAAAATACTAAAATACCGATTAGCCAACTTTTGCCCCCCCCCCCCTGAAAAAACTGAAATTATGTACCTGATTTTAAACCAGAAATCCTCGGGTTATCCACAAAAATAGTCTTAAATCAAATCGAAATAAATTTTCACTGGTTGATTTATATTTTTACCAGAGAAAATATAATTTATCTGGCAGTTGCTAGTAAAATTATATAATTAATTAACCTTTTTCATACGTAGTAATATATACATTTACATGACATGAATACATTTTACAGAAAGGTGTATTATTCAGTGAAATTATATTTTCACTAGTGAAAATATAATTTAGTATTTAGTTACTAGTGGAATTATATGCTGCTCTAAAATATCTATGAAACTCAATTTGACAGTTGCGAAACATCCATTTTCTGTTCAAACCCAAACCTAACCTAATGATTGTTCTAAAACGCATATTTATACATATAAGTTTGTCTGCACTTCGATACTACACTATATTTTAGCAATATGTTATCTGTCTTTACCGGTATTATTATGGATTTCTGATATAAGAGGGCTGATCAAAGTATATTCAAATCGAATTTTGGTCAATAGGAGGGCGCAAAAACAATCACTGTGTTTCACTGCGCGGCCACACGCGCCTCTACTTTCAGTTAATAAAATTGCAATTTATGAAAAAATATATTCATAATCTCTCGACAGTTTATTGGTGATATATTTTTGACGTAAACATAATATTCAGAAGAATAAATTGTATATTTATGCAGATAACATTAATACATTGTCGCCATCGAAACGTCATAAAGACGCTTTTTTGTCCCCGATGGTTTTATTATTAGTAATCTATTGACATAAAATAAACATAATAAATGGTATCAAAACACAGTCGTTAGATAAAAGTATTTGCAAAGCATTTTTATTATTAAATAAACCCTATAATAAAGATTGAGAACCGCCTTTTAGGAATTAGATGCATTGTTTATGCAGACAATTAAATAAATATACATGTGTAATTATTTTTTAACAAAACAGGATACGAAAAAATATGTAAATTGACTGTACCATAATAATTTGGGATAATTAATAATGAAATAAAAGGAAAATTGTAACATAAAAATGGCTAGCGATCGTGATTGATACTTGTTCTTTATATTTGGGCGAATGTTTTAATTTGTAAGCAGTGACGTAGCGAGAGGCTTGCATCTGGACAGATGCCAGAGGCGCTTAAATATTTTGGCAAAATTAAAAGTCTACACAAATAAATTCTTCATATCATTTACCTTAAACGAATAAATAAATATAAAGATTTAAAAAAGATTGCGCTGCCCAATCAAACACACTTGATGTTTGTAAAAGTGTAATTTATGGGTAAGTATATAGTGAAAAGCAAAAATTTTGTATTGCGCGGCTAAATAATATGGTGAAAACTGGTGGTGAAAAACAGCAGTTTATTGAGAAAATATTGCAAATTTAAGTTTGAATTAGCGAAGGCCGTTTTGATGTGAAACTCCCATCATTATCTTTAAAAAAAGGTTCACAAGATAACGTGTCAAGTACGTTGTCATCGAAAGTAATATTTCAAAATGTGATTTTCCACCATTTTGTTCGCGGACCTATTAGAAAAGAGAGTGTACGTAGATGGCCTGATGAAATTTTGCCTGCGAAAAGAACACGAGAAGTGTTTTTTTGAGATTGTGCAATTTATTCATTTAACGAATAGTCCAATACATACCAAAAAAATTAGGGATGAATTCAAAACCTTATAAAGTAAATAAAAGTGTTGTAAATAGTAAATATTTACGATAACAGATGTTAGATACTAGTAATAGTGAAATATAAGTAGATGAACGAAATCCCAAACCGCAGTGTAACAAAACGTATCGTCCTCGTCTCCCGCTATTAACCGATAAGCGTCGCGAAATGAAGTTCTCAAACTGTTTTTTTAAACATACTTGTATCAACTTTCTAGTCTTATTCGTAAATTTTACTAATTTTGATCCGTCCGCCCATAAAACACGTTCCTACCTTTTTTCCCAAAACTGAATATATTTTTTACTAGTACTAGCGTATAATTATTTTAAAGCAATCGTGACGCTTCTTCCTCGTCTTTTTATGCGAACGTTTCTTAATTCGTATATAAGAACAAAAGACAATGAAAAACGACCTAATGCGTGATAAATAACATTTTTAGGCAAATACTGTTCTAATTATAAATTAAGAACAAAACACAACGATTGTGATTAATCAAATCAACATTTGAATATCAGTACATTTTTTTTTATAAATATAAAATAAGAAAAAGTCGCGTCGATACGATTAATTGAAAACACAATCGAATTCGTGCTTTGTTTACTAAGGCGAGAAAAGCTGCCCGATGCGACATTCAAGTTGCGTGCGTAAACAAACGTAGTCCAAGTTTTGTTTACACGGTAACGATAATGGAAAACGTCGTTTTTGCGCAAAGAACGCGGAACGCGAAACGCTCGCGGTGCGACTTTCGAACGGGTGCAACTTAAAAACGCCATTCGTTAGTCATAAGTTTAAAAAGTTTCGAATGCGGGTTTCGGTTAGAAGGAGAAGAATACAAAATGGCTTATTTGAAATGCACGCACGGTATTGGCGGCCGTCTGAGCTTGGTCGAAGTTCTTCTCGATGTTGACCATATCGACGGCGCGGCCGACGGACCGCCGAAACACAGAACGCAAACTGAGGCGAGCGTCGAGAGCGAGCGATGTACATACAACTGGTGTTGCCACCGCTCAAAAATCATCTTTCTCTTTTTTAGATAATAAATTAAAAGTAAATATACAAATGGGTTTTCGAAAGCGCGTTTCGTTAACGTGGGGGTCGGCTAATCTCATCGGTGGTAAGTCCTATTCGAACTAACTTAATATAAAAAAATTATAATCTCAAAAATAAGTTTTTGAGAGTAGACTAAAAGCTAAGGTGTTGTCCATCAAGTTATTTTGCCAGATGGATGGTGATGGACGACAATCAGACACAGATCGAGCCACTGTAATAGTATTTTATCGAGTGATATTTTTTAATGGGCTCACGCCATTCTCCCACGGTCGCAGTAGGCTCGGGAGTTTCTAGCTTTCGGTCCTGCATGCTGCGTAGACAGGCGTTAGACTAGGCCTCCTTCCTTGATCGTCCGAGTGACGACCTCAATCGGGTTGACCGACGTGATTTAGCTGCTGATGGTCTCTGGAATCACTATCTTTTATGGATACGGAAGTTGGAAAAGGGAAGTGGAGGGAAATCGAGTGATATACAGCTTAGAATGATACGAGAGATCGGCGTACGAGGCCCGACCAGTCGTCGTCTTCCTATCAAAGACCGCCAGTACATGTCTTGCCCTACGTCACCGTCACGTGTCTGATATCAGAATGTCGCCTAGTTTTGACCATCAGGAATCTATATGTTTTCTAAACACGCAGGCTGTGATTTTGTTATAAAGACACTTACAATTCATAAACGCATGTATATTTTTCTTATTTTTTGTTTAAGTGGTTTTGCTGACCGCAACAAAACTAGCTAGATTTGCCATATATTAAGTTCACAATAAATATACGAAACTGATTTACAGACATCCGGTGTCTCACTGCTTTACAAATAATTGTTGATCATGTTTACTGCGTTGTAAAGCATTGAACTACCGCTTGTTATATTGCAATGAAACATTTACAATAAATATATAAATGTCGGGTATGTGAATAGGATTCACAATTGACCATGAAATGAGCTATAAAGCTTAATTTTTCCCCTAATGTTAATCCATTATCAGAATAATTAAGCAAATAAACAATACAATGATTAAATTTCATTTATTAACAAACTACATAATAAAAATTTTACGCAAAACATTATTAATTCTAATTATACCTTCATCTACATTCGGGTTTTTATTGCCAAAAAGATATGGCTTTGCAGCCAAAGTGAACACTGGAAAACTGATATGACTTGTAGGCGCGTATTTGATCGTCGAATCCCAAGACCGTTCGATGTTGTACCAGTGTCCGACATTTTATATGGTTGATTCGAGACGTCTTCGGCGAATAACAAAAGTGCGGTGTTCGGTTGACCATTGTATCGCCTTTATGTATAATCAATCAACGAAATATGTTTACGCCTTGAATAAGTGAAATCTGTAAGATGGACACATTTCGAGGGTCGTTAATACAAAGGGGTAAATGACAATGGTAGTTTTTGTCGCCAGATAGAAGTGTTGTTTTGTGCATCCTTTTTTTCTGGCGGTTACAATAATGTAGGAGCCCATTTATATTTGGGTTTTATTATGGCCAAAACTTAGCGGCACTCTGGTAGCACCAGTGGCGTAGCTATGGGGGGGGGGGGGCGGAGGGGGCGGGCCGCCCCGGGCGGCACTTGCTTGGAGGCGGCATATTCGCGATGGGATCGTCTAGTGTGGTTCTTAACCCTGAATGCACTAAAACATATATAAATCCACAAATAACAAGAGCTTAATAATAACCAATTTATTATTTTAAGAAATGCAGATTTTATGACCCTACAAAAAATGTATGGGGGGGGGGCAATTTTAAGGATCGCCCTGGGTGCCACATACCCTAGCTACGCCACTGGGTAGCACTGGTGTAATGGACACACTCTCTTGGCGACTTCGGTGGGCTCGAACAGGCGGTGCGGCCCTCGCGTACCGTCTACTCACAAATTTAAATTTTAACATGTAACTAATAATATTCAATAAAAAATACTACTGCAGCGGCGCAATCTGTGTCTAATTGCCACCATCACTTCACGTCGGCAAAATAATATTTAAAGTAAAAATGTAAAATTCTAATTTAATATGTAAGTGTATTATGAAAGGATATCAATAATATTAACAACATGTATACTCAGCGTACATGAGAGGAAACCCAAGGTTGAATAGAAATTCATTGTCAATAGTTTATGAAATTAAAAAGACCATATTTGAATTGAAATGGCTAAAAAATTTTGTAGGTAAAAAACGTGCTATACGTCTAATTTATTTATTCCACATATTCGCGAAACAAAACAACATAATCTTTTAACTGAAGATTATTTGCAATATTAAAAAAATACACTATGGGGGCCAAAATAGATTTGTTATGGCCAAAACTGGTCGGCGCTGGAGTAGCATTGGCGTGACGGTTTTTCTCTCTCTCTACCAGCAAGTTCGCAAGGGTTCGGACGCGTGCCGTCGCGCGCGCGCCCCTTGTAATGTAAACACCGTTAATCTTCAATAAATATATTACTGCAGCGGCTCAATCTGTGTCTAATTGCCACCCGCCACCATCACCGTCCCTAAAACATAATATTTTGCTTGCAATTAAACATTTAACAAGATTTTGAAAATATCAAAAGAGGACACTAAAATTAAAAAGGACACTAAAATTAAAAAGGCCACTTCGAAAATTTTTGTTCAAAGATAAATTGCTGCGGGAGCTAAAAAATGTCATAATATTCACGGCGCACGTCCAAATCCCAAAGATTGCCAGGTGAGAGAAAAAACCGTCACGGCAGTGTTACTCGAGCGCCGTCAAGTTTTGGCCATAACAAAAGTTATATATATATATACAAATATAAACAGGCTCCACAGTATATACATTTAAAAGTTAATATTGTGAATAGTATTATATAATATATCATATTTTTAACAAAAACGAATTTATATTACATTTGAGATTTTGGGATAGTATGGTGAAAGCAATAAGACACAGGTTGACTGCTGCAGATATTTATTATGACGAAAGCGTTACATGTTTTGTATATAAATTGAGAGAGAAAGAGACGGTGATCGATGAGGCGTCGATGCGGGGCCGCTGCCGAGGAAGTAGTAGAACAACTCCGCGCCAGTCATGCCAGTGGCTAAATCCACTTCCATTCCAGTAGATCAAATTGATTCGGTCCCACAGAAGTATTATTTTTTTGGAAGATATTCTGATTAATATATTTGGGGGCTGCGTTCTAAGGTCACATTATAAGTTTTATTAAATTGTAAAGAATTAGAAATAATTAATTTTTAGTAACCTCACAGATGTAATAAATATATTTGAAAATTATTGCTTATTGATTTTGTGTGGCGTTTCTATTTTTCTATATGGCAACAATATATAGGTAGTTTTACAGCCGTTCCGATCGTTACCCTTCTTTGTATCGACAGAAGATCAAATAAAAGGGAAAATGGCAGCCACGGAAGGTAGCGCAACAGTGACAAAGATTAAAATCGGCGAAGACAACTACTATTTGATAGTGACATGGAGGGATCCGATCATCTTCGAGCTGGTTCAAAAAGATCAGATATGGGCCGGTAAATATTGCAAGGCGAATATGGAGCCGTTCTACACCAGCTTGGGCGTTTCGCAGGAAAAATATGTGGAGCACACGAAGAAGTTGATGACCGGAGACATATCCAACGACGATTTGAAATTTGAACTGAAGGACGATTATTTCGCTTGGAAGAAGATAATCGATAAGACCTACGAGATGATCTTCGTGCACGGCGGGTTGAATATGTGCCACTCTAAGACTGGAGGTACTGAACTTGTAGCCGATAAGCTGTTGAATCTGAAGAACGCAGCTGAAATGAGACTGTACAATAACAGCGACGAGCTCGATAACGTTCATACGCAACTCAAATTGTTAGCTGCCAGAATGGACGATATGATCGTCGACAAGAATCAGATGGAAGAGGACATCTACAAAAAATTTCTGTCGCTGTTGAACACCAAGAAAATTAAGATGAGCGAACTGGAAGAGTTCATCAGAGGAAACGTAATAAATAATAATCAATTTTCTAATTATTATTCTCTATTAATACATTTTTATTCAATTTCAGATGCCGTCAAACAGGAGGATCTAAGGAGCTTAACAATACTTTTAAAAACTATGTATCTCAGATCAAAATTGTAGTCTTTAATGTTCTTGTGATTTTTATAAAACTTCCATATGTTTACATTATTTATTATTAATGTTTTATAAGTATATTTAAATGAGCTTGGAGACACCTGCGAGATTGGGACCTATTAGAATATTATTTTATTAATATGTAAAACTTAACCCTTATGTGCCAAATCTATTTACGTGTATGTAAAATTAATTATACATTAACGAGATGAAATCTCAATTTTTTTTATTTATTTATTAAGATATTCGACTGGTTTGTGAAACTTTGGAGACTGGCAGCTGAGCATCTGATGCTTCAGATGTAAAATTTTATTATTGTTTTATTTTAGTAATATTTCATGAATGTCATGTACTAGTGTGTAGAATGAATATTATAAAATAATAAACTTACACCAAAACTAAAGACGTTTTTTTTAAATTCACAACATTAAATTTACATATAAATCATATCATATCTTTGAGAGCGCAAAAAACAATTATCCTTTCTCAGAAGCCAAAAATTCACGTCAAAATCAATAAAATCGTGTCGGCGTCGTCGCAGTGGGAATGCTCGATAACGAGCGTTTCCACTGCGACGGCGCCGGCACGATTTTATTGCTTTTGACGTAAATTTTTGACTTCTGAAAAGTGATAATTGTTTTTGCGGTCTCCTATTGACCAAAATTCGATTTGAATATACTTTAACCAATACTCTCATAATATAGCTATAATATTTTTAAAACATAGTGTAATATCGAAATGCAGACAAACTATGGAGCAATATGTAAGATGCAATGTCTGTCTGTATTTCTTATTCTGCTTATTTTCCCCTAAGAGACGATTAGGCTTAGTTTGTATTTTGAACTTTTAACTTTCATTGGGTTAGGTTTGGGTTTGAACAGCAAATGGACGTTTCGCAACTATCATATTGTGTTTCATAAAGCAGCATATAGTTTCGCAAGCGCATATCAGTTCAATTGTATTTACGCTAGTAGAAATATATATATCTACTGGTGAAAATGTATTTGTAATTCAATAGTAAAAATATAACTTCACTGAAAAAATACACATTCACTGTAACATTTATACATCACATGTAAATAAATAATGATGTATGTAAATATATATATATATATATGTGGTTGAATGCGTTTTCGCGGAGAAATATTTGGTTAATATTTCTAGGAGTCGGATTACTCCGCGTACTTTTTTGATTCCGTGTGGAATCATGGTCCCTACGTTTCGGCCAGATTCGCCCAGCCATCCTCAGGGGAAAATTGAGAATATGAACATCCGGTGTGGGCAAAGCCCAGCATGTGGTTGTTCAGATCTGAACAACCACACTATATATATATATATATATATATATATATATATATATATATATATATATATATATATATAATATTAAAATTTGAAATCTTATAATTTTACTTGCATCTGCCAGATAAATTATATTTTCACCATTAAAAATGTAAATTTACCAGTGAAAATGTATTTTGATATGATTTTACTAAAATTACATATTTTAAAAATATTCTTGGCTCGGGACTGTTTTTTACATTTTTTTGATAAATCGAGAATTTCTGGAAAATCAGGGATGTCATTTCAGTGGGGGAGGGAGGGGGCAAAGTTGGCCAGTCATTGTTCGTTTTTTTTAATGTTTTATGGCTAAATTTAAAGGGTCGGGGGGGGGGGGAGCAAAGTAAAATATCTAATAAATTTAGAGTTTTCAACTGTTTATAGCCAATTATAGTCAGTGTTACTTGGAAGGAAATTGAAAATCATTAAAATAAATAATTAAATAATATCCGAGAAAAGCGAAATAAAATGCATTAAGTGTAATGAAAGTCAAGAAAATGTTTTTTCCATTTAATTTTATGCTTGTATGATATTCTCTTTTTTTTTATCAATGAGATTAGGAAAACCTAATCTATAACAATCGATCGGAATTATAGTCATAGATTAATTACGAAAATTGTAAAACGCAAAGGTTCATATGGAATTATTTTTAATTTATTTCAGATAATCGTTTTCACCTTAATTATTCACACACAAGTAATAAATTATAGTTTAATATTAAATTTACCTTTCTCTGAATAAATTATCGACTATAGATTAACAACGATCTTTACTATTACTTCTTAAAACACCAGAATGCAACTTAACTTGGTCTTTAGCTTCCTATTAACGTTATCTGCACATTCTCTTTTATCTCATTACCAAGAAAAAATAACAAATGTTTCAACATTCCATTACTCACTCAATTTGTATATTTTACTAAGCACCAAAATAAGATGATGAAATATAATCTTAAGCTTAGTAAGAATTTAATACGCAAAAATATTGAATATAAATAGATCGAGGTCATATTTTTTGATTTGGCAAATGGCACTCAAAGTTTAAAGACAAGGTTTTGGATTTGGATATTGGAATAGGGTCAAAAATTCAAAACAAGTCGGTTTGGCTTATATAAATTTAATATATAGTTTGACCAAATGAAATAATACAAGTGCACATGTTAAAAAATAATAATAGTTCCGCCATAAACAACAATAAACCTTCCGACTCGGATACACTTACTGGACTCGCACATGCGTCGGGATAGACAACCCGGGAAGCTCTATTGCTATCTTATCATACTTCGTAATCGTCCGTAATATGATACGCGATCGAAATGGAAACCTTCGCAAGTTCAAAAAACATTTTTAACGCGCTACATACACAATATTCACATGTACACATGTCAAAAATCGTCATTATATATCATAGTTTAATATATATATATTTTACTATAATCACTTTGTTATATAATATTATAAATAATGTGTGAATATAAAACTCAAAACTCGTTTTCAAAATCAATTTGAGCTTCCCATTTTGCATTAAGTTGTACGCTGCAAAGAAATCGTTTCGACGGTGATTACTATATAAAGCGATCAACTCAAGATTCTTAAACTTAAGCAACAAAGTGACAATACGCAGAATACTAACATGCCGATAAATATTAAAAAAATACTCTTTTCGATCGTATTAAGAGAAATAATCTATGAATCGCTATGAATAGTTTAGAATAACCAAAAAATTTTATACATTTCATTTGTTATATATATATATTGATAAATATGTAAATGTCCGTAATTTATTTATATGTATATATGCTCCATATTATCTACGGAATAAATAAACCTATAGGCGGACTATGTTTATATAGTAATAATAATAAAATGTAGGCTGATATAATCATAATACTAATGAGATATAAAATGCAGCTAATTTACAAGACATAGCGATTATTACTCATTTCTCTTTGAATTAAAAAAACATTAATCCGTTAAGCTTTCACACACCTATTGATATTTTACAGTTTATCTTTAATGAGAAAAAATATAAATCACTATGAAAAAATAAAATATACACATAATTTGTATTTAAACGAAAAAACAGCATTCACATTTGAAATAGATCTGAAGTTAAAGATATATTTTTCTTAACCGAAAAAATTATAAATATATATATGTATATAAAAGACCAGAAATCGGAATGATTAAAAAACATTCTCTATTATTATTTATTATAATATATGAATATTATTAATTTTTATCCTACTGTACACAAATCAAAATAACGTTCTATGTTCCAGATATTGTTTCAAATAAAACTAGCGATACAATATATTCCCTAAGACTTTTGTGTTCCCTCGTGCCTTTTAAAAGGATGTAACGG
The DNA here is from genome assembly GCF_051122295.1 of Plectrocnemia conspersa. NCBI lineage: Eukaryota > Metazoa > Arthropoda > Insecta > Trichoptera > Polycentropodidae > Plectrocnemia > Plectrocnemia conspersa. Next base: position 695,922 of record NW_028277172.1, on the reverse strand, counting down.
GTTCCTGTTTGTATGTACGTACCGTATTAACATTTATCCGAATGAAGATAATGTTAAATCGTCTCTGCGCAAATGTAACAAACATTGTCGAACCGTACTGTGTCTGAACGTTATCATTATATTTAATTAAACTATTGTCGTATCAAAATGAAGATTATTAAGCAAACATAATATGCTTACAGTGAAGATACGTAATCGCGGCGGCGGCTCCTCAGCAGCAGCCTTTGCTGCCGGGGTCGACGTTGGACGTCTTTTCAATTTTGACGCCGGTGTGCGAGTCGCTGGTCATTTGCGTGGACGGCGGTCCGACGCGCTGCATGATCTCCGCTGCCATGGTCATGAACGCCTGCTCGACGTTGGACGCGTTCTTCGCCGACGTCTCCAAGAAGGGAATGCCCAGCTGCTTGGCGTACTCCTAAAAAACGCAATCATTTATTATCGTATATGAGAAACAATGCCAAGAACCCGGGAGTTAGACAGTTTTATTTTCGGATGGTAATTATTAGACTATTTTTATCAACGCTTATAGATTCATTACCGATGAATAAATATTTATGAGAAACAGTTTAAAATATATTAATCTGATTTATTAGTCATAATCCAAGGTTATCCTTTTATCTAAGAATGACTACATTTTTATCAAAATCACAATTAAGAAAAAAAAGCAGTTTGAAAATTGACATATCATAATTGAATAGTGAGAATTAAGTAACAGATTTGTAGGATAAAATTTAAACGATTCAAAATATTGTAGTTATAACTATAAATTCATATTTTGCGTCGACCCTGACCGTTCTTAAAGCCAATAATCCTCACTGCTACAAAATTTGTAGCAGTGAGCAGCAAAATGCCATCCATTTAAAAAAAATAATCTGTCTTGAAAAATATAAATATTGGGTACCTAATCTTACTCAACGTGCTTTTTTCTAATCAAAATATGCACGTGTGTAAATATAAAAAATTTGAAAATAATCAAAGACTTATTTATGTGTTGGTAGAGAACACAAAAATTATCTCAAATTCGACAAACTGGTGAAACTGGATACTCATTTATCAAACTATATACAAAAAAAATAGTAAAGCTAAAACTTTAAATTGTGGGTGATATATTATTTATTATATTTTTTGATAAATCGATTAATCACAACGTTTTCAATAAATGTTGGTCTTATATTCATTGAAAGAAAAACCCAGTATCTCTTATACGAACTTTGTGCATAGAAACGATACTGCTTACAAGTTCCAAAGGTTGAAACAATTTTTTTGTAATATTTACGTCATATTGTGATGCAATCCTGAATCGGTGCAAATTTAAAATTGGCGAAGATATTAAAATAGTAACACAATTTAAAACGAGATATAAGAATGACATATTACACATTCCATGCACCAAATTACACCAAATGCGTCACTATCTGAGTTGTTATCATTTATAGCCAATTTGTGATACATATGTATAACGTGTCATCACCGTTGTGTATTGTAATTTAATAAACCACACAATGAAATATACCTTCGCCGTGTTGTAGTCGACGACCTTCCTTTGCGTCAGATCGTTTTTATTGCCTACCAAAAGCTTGTTCACGTTGTCTGCTGCGTAACGATCGATTTCTTCCAGCCACTGACTTACATTCTCAAACGTTTCCTGCAGAAAAAAACCAAAACGAACAATGAATAATGATTTTCAAAATAACATATCGCACTCGGACCAAGAACACGATACCTGTTCTGTGCAATCGTATACAACAATAATGCCGTGAGCGCCCCTGTAATACGACGAGGTTATCGTTCTAAACCTCTCTTGTCCGGCCGTGTCCCAAATTTGCAATTTTATCGTCTGTCCTTTGTACGTAATTGTTCTAATTTTGAAGTCGACGCCGATTGTGCTAATGTAACTTTCCGTATAGGAGTCGTCCGCGAAGCGCAGGAGTAGACATGACTTGCCTACGCCTGAGTCTCCTATCAGCAGCAATTTGAAGAGGTAGTCGCTGAAAAAATAGATTGGACGAATTTAATACGACTCGGATTCGGCATTCAATTGAATTGACCGTAAAGGTTGTCCTCCGGTTACGAGACGATATGCACACATATAAAATAAGAATTATGCGTCATATTTAGTATCAGTGTATAATTAATTATGTTGATAAAACAATGACTTATTGTAGATATACCATAAAAATAAATTGATTCGAAAATAGTGGCGTTGCTTAAATTAATTAATACAATTTCAGAAATAGATTTAGGTTCCTCATTAAATTTTATCACAAATTGGAAGTATAATGAGTATAGTCGGATATGTCGATGGATGTTTCGACAATAACTTGTTAGTTATTTTAATAAATTATTTTGCTGCATTCGCAGTTTTATTTAGTACTTAAGAATATTAATAGCAAAGAAGATAATCAAATATAGCTCTACACTTGTACTTTTTTCAAGTCACACAAAAACAAACAAGCAAAATTCAGGGGTTTAAAACTGTATCTTAGACAATTTAAAGAGTTTTATATTATTTACCTGCTAAATGAGTTTGAGTGCTTTTGAGAAAGATTCTGTAGAATATTTTATTTTACAATGCAGCATTTGCAGGTAGGAATGTCTATTCATGAAAGGGTTTGCTAATCAGAAAAAATTCGATTTTCACAACGGAAAATATGAATCTAGACAGTATGAGCACTCGCATGTGACTTTTGATTTAATGTTATGCCTTTTTGGCCATATTACTGCGATAGGAAATGATGAGACACATGGAGTTGTGTTTGTTGTTAATGATTTGAAACGTCTCGAGTCAAATCATTACCTGCGACGAAAAAATTATTCTGTATGACAATAGTTAATTTATTATACATTTTCGAAACGAAGCATAACATTTCGTCGCGAAATTGTAGAGAAAAAGAGCCAATATTGGTCGATAGACCATCTGGCAAAACATTGAGAGCATCAGGGTTAAGATTTTATATTTATACGCATGCAATACAGATCTTATTTGTTTATAACTTTCTCTCAATATGATAATCAGACGCATATTAAATGAAATTTGGAGTAAAACCAACGATGCTCATCGTTGCATAGTGACAGGCAGTTTGGGCATGGTCATCGTTGGCCACGGAGGAACAAAGAAAAAGTCGAGTTTAAAGTCAACGTTTGCGGTGTTGTGACCGATTATTTTTTAATGATCGGCCATTGTGGATATAATGCGCCGTTAGTAGTTCGCAGTTGAGGAAAATGTCGCGCATTATATTTTGACAGGAGAACGAATGAGTCACGGTCGACAATGACGAACGCGTCGGGTGACGAAAGCTGAGAAGTCTTGTCTTCGAGGGCGGTTGCCATGACGGCCACCGACACTGGGCACCGGAGGGGGTAGGGTGGTGCGGGGGCGCGGTCGGGACACGTCAGCTGGGCGGCCGGGGGCTGATGCCCCGCGATCGTGCCAATATCACAATGGCGGACGACGAGACGCGATCGACACTCACTATTCGGGGTTCATCTCGGCGAGCGGAGACAGCGGAGTATGGACGCTGCTGCAGCGCACAATGGCCGCGTCGCCGGTTGACGTAACGAGGCGCCACCTCGTCGAGGCTAACGCGTTAAAACATTCACGGCTGGCTGGCGTGTGAGGACCAAAAGTAATTTAAATATAAAAACAATATAATTTCATTACATAGCTAAGTATTTTTTGCTTTTAAAAGAATTTGATATGATATAAACTTGTATTTTTATTATTATATAAAAACGGGATAATATATTTAGTAGTATAAATTTAAAAGTATAATAAAATATAGCATTATAATAGATTTAACAACTCAACTGTTTAATCAGCACATTGTTCACATAAGTAGGTGGTTGTAAAATAAATTAATCTTATTAATGTTTTTTTAGTATATTTTATATACAGGCAAAATTTAAAAATATATATTGCCCAACAATATTGCTTATCAAAAAAATTGTATTATTTGAATCAGCTTCTACTACTGTTTTTGCAAAAAAAGGGGTGGAATATGACAATCGCTTCGAGCTTAATTATATACTGTCCTTCTATTTTTCACTATGGATTTTGTTAATATAAAAAGAAACAGAAATTAGAAATTCTACCCATATTTTATAAACGCTGTTTGTAAGTTGTCGTTTCTGATGTATTCATTTCGGCAAAAATAATTCACAGTTAGACACGACGTAATCCAACCAAATGGAATAATTACTCTGAAAACTTTAAAATCTATTTAGTAAACAATGGTAAAAAGTTTTTTTTTTTGTATAAATAGTTAAATTAGTGGTGCGAATAAATGTAATGCTATGTTGTACATTTATGTTTTCCATTTTAATTATTTTACTGAGCAATTCAATTTTATAACAATAAATCATACTCATAATAAAATTAATTCTTTTTAAAATTAAGACATAAAGGGAGGCTATATTTTATACTTCCGAGGAAGCCGAAATCATTGCTATGGGTCTACTTTTGTGTAATATTTGAAGAAATAAATAATATCATATGCTATTATGACAATGTGATTTTGTAGCACTATTTATTTGGCTTTGATTACGAAAATAAAAACCAAAGACGCCCCAGGCAATTGTTTATACATCGTCTGCCCTCAAGCTACCCTTAAAAGGGGATAACAAAATATATAAGTACTTTTTTGGCCCGACAGTTATCGTTCTTAAAAAAAAAGTATTATCGATTTTTGGTTAATTTGAAAGATTTTTTTATTGACAAAGACATATGAAATTTCTTACAAAAATATAAGTTGCTAAGTTAAAATTTATTTATATGATAAATAAAACGCGTTTACTTATTTTCTTGTTAAAGCCTGTCCCCTAAAATACATTCATATCGTTCTTGTGTTCTTAGGGGAGGTGCATATTGCAATAATTAATTAACTCCTAAATACTTTTTTATTTAATACTACATCACAAATTATCCTAGTGTGCACTTTTGTAGTATACATATGGCACATAAATAAACTTAATTTTCTAAATTAGATTTTAATTTAAAAAAAAATGCAATAACAATTATCACTATACTAATACATTTTATTAAAATGAAACATTTTATAAATGGAGCGAAAATATATTTTATTTCATTTTTTTCACAATTTTTAGTTTCTAGCTACTAGAAAACTGATAATATAGTTACTAATATTTATTTATTTAAAACTATTATAAAGAGTTTTAATTTGTATTATATATTAATAGAGTCGCTAGGTATGCTCGAGCGCTTGCATTATTTATTAATGGCAACACTCTTTAATGCCGTGCGGTAAATTAAACAATAACAGTGCCAATTCGTGGAAAGATAATTTACAAAAGTTTACTAGTATCGTTAACTATTGTATCTAAACAATACAATAGTTAACTAATTAAATTATTATTAATGTTGAAGTTTACAGTTCCAGCAAAAAGGCGATAATTTCAATATCCAAAAAAACACTAAATAGTAAAACCATAATCAAACAGTAATTATAATTCTGACTCATACGACCATGATTTTAACAAACATTCATACACATATAGTTTGAGAACACGCAAACATGCACTTTATTGCAGGGCAATAATTGAACTTAATTTACATATTAATAAATCTATATTTCACAATTAAATTTTTAATTTATACATCAATATGAAAGCCAAACTATTAAGCACTTCGAAAATCACGCGACACAAAACACGCTAAGGGCGAATTTTAATTAAACTATATTTGATATATTATCACTTTGCATACAACTGTTCAAGATGGAGGATCAAAATAAAATTAGAAAACGTCGATTTATACCGACTCTTACGAACTATGAAGCGCCCAACATGGAAGATATCGTCAGAAAATCTTTCAAAGAGATTTTTCACGAATATTTGAGGGAAACTTCAATAGCTGGATGCAGGTATTTGGTAGAACCCGGAAGACTCAAGATAGAAAGGTATTTCCACGTTTATTTCAAGAGTTTGATATATAATATAATCATTTTTATATGATCAATTATCATTAAACTTCAGGTTAATATGGTTATCGGTGCTGTGCTACGCAATGTTTTCTATAACGAAAATAGTGAAAGACATATTAGACGAATTTTACAACAAGCCCGTTATAGAATACTTGCAAGATAATCAATACGAAATTTGGAACATCCCCTTTCCTTCGATTGCCATTTGCAACATCAATAAAATCAGCAAGAAGCGTGCCATTAAATATGCGCAAGAGTTAGCAATGTTAGTATATTTTATCCTAAATAGGAATAATTTATAATTTGAGTGTTTTTAATCTACCAATATGTTTTATTTAAGGAATAGTTCAGAAACTTTTGAGGATATTATGATACGGTTGGCTTATTTGGGACGCAACATAGACCATGATATAGAAGGACAAGAGGAATACATGCCACTATTAAATATTTTGCAACGGCACGATGCTACTTTGAAAACGCCTTTTGGAACTTACGAGAGAATGAAAATGGTATTATTTTGTTCCGAAAGCATCGTCGTTTGTTTATTTCATTTAACATACTTAATTCACAGCTATCTCCAACTTGCGAAGAAATGTTTGTTAGATGCAGTTGGATAGGCCGGTTAATGAACTGCAATGAGCTATTCACAATGCGAAGGACTTCAGAAGGATTTTGTTGCACTTTCAATTACTTCAAAAGTTATGACGATGAGTACGAAAGCTTCGCCTTTTAATCTACTAATACTTAATTAACTACAATGAATTATTTCAGCGGTCAATATGAAAATATTGACTACATCTATCTAGCAGGCTCCACAATTGGAATGGGCTTATCGATTGTTGTAAATCCGCAATTAGAAGACTATCACTACACACTCCGCAGTTCTGAAGGTCTGAACGTGATGTTTTTTAAACCTTTCGACTATCCCGATTCGACGACTGGCGGTTTAATTGAAAGATTTGTACCTCTGAATTCAGAAGTGTACTTTTCCATAAGCCCAAAAACAGTTCAGAGTATTCAAGCTATAAAGAACATTGGAATTAAAAGGGTTAGTAAATCATACTATTTGATCTATTGAATGTTTTAATATAAATTCTACATTCCAGAGAGGTTGTATGCTCAGCAAAGATAACTATGAATTATTCAAAGGCCTTTACAGCTATGGCAACTGCATAGTACAATGTAAAATTAAAACGATCAAATCCTTATGCAAATGCATTCCGTTTTATCTACCGAATATCGATAACGACACTGTTACGTGTAATTTAGAGAACATACCTTGTCTTAACAAATACAGAAGTGCGTATTTAAAAAATAACAACAGTACTTAATTTGCTTTTAAAAACCTTGATATTCTAGTTAAGTTCAGAAGTGTACTAGGAGCCGATTTTACTAAAAATGAGGAAGCAAATATAGATCGCGATGGTTTTGAAGAACCAGATGATGGAATGCGTTGTACTATTTGCTATCCAGATTGTTCGACCACTAAATACAAGATCCAAACATCAACGGTTCCCTTGAGCGTCAAGAAGAATCTTTCTGGATTATTGTGAATTTTTGGATATTTATGAGTTGCTTATGTATTTTTTTAACTAATAATTTTGTGTTATTTTCAGAAGTGATTTAGATCTTACTAATCATTCGGTCATTAACATATTCTATCCAGAGGTCGATAGCGATCTTTATTTAATGGATATACGGTTTGGGCTTATAGAGTTAGTTGGTAAACTTTATTCTTACTTGTGAATTATTTTTTAATGCTTTATTTACTTTATTTATATTTTTAGGTTTTGTCGGCGGAACTTGTGGTTTATTTATGGGTGTTTCTGTCATAAGCCTTGTAGAGTTTTTGTATTATTTCACCGTCAAATTTGTTTGCACTGTATTTCGCAACAGATATCAATAGTTTATTACGCAACATATAAATTTAGTTAAGCGCACTCTTTTAGTGCATGTATTATATAAATACACATTTACGGTCTTAACGTAAACAAGCTATCATCACTAATTAAGGAAAAACTTAAAAACGCACATTATGTGTAGTCAATCTAATGACTCGAGGTCAATAATCTTATTTATAAACATCCTCTAAACTGAGCGGGTCTATTTAATTTAATTTATTGAAATTAATTTCTAATAGAAAATTAGCAAATAAATACAACTCTTGCAAATGTCGGTTTAAGCTAAAGAATTATAGACAATATTTTATAATAAGTGAAAGATAAGTGTTCTTCCTCTCAACTTTAAATTGTTAAAATAATATTTATGTATGTTAACTAATACAATGGAAATGAACGTACTTAATGAATTACTTGAATTTTTGATTCATAGGTTTTCTTGGTAAGATGAAATGAAATGAAATATATCCCAAAACTGCTGGACAGGTCAGATGCGAGCGAGCCTTGGTCAGACTCGAGGTTATTCATAAATTCATAGTGACGAACAAAGCGAAAATAACGACAGAGCGGCGGCGAAGAGCACGCTTGGCTTGTTGTTTTGACATCTGACAATGTTGCGAGCCCAACTAAACAAGTCGACCCTAAACACCTTGATAATGATAATGATAAAATGCCGACAGGGAAATGACAGATCGAACAGTTGTAACAATCTCCAGCGTTACAGGAATAACAACACTACGATAACACTATTGCCAACTGAAAAAAAATATTCTGAATATCTGTCAAAATACTTTTTATATAAATTCTGTCCAGACGAATTTAAATTCTAACCCTTTATCATAAATTTCGACCAATTAATATAAATTCTGACCACTTATATTCTGATATTTTAATATAAATTTTGACCAAAACCGTATTAAAAGTTTGACCCAAAAAATACGAACCGTTTTTATTTATTTATCTTGTTATTTATACCATTTTATTTTGTTAAAGTAAATAATGAAATATACTGTTTTTATTTCAATATAATTTATCATATATTTCAATATTGAAGCGAGCCATTGGCGAAACCTTACATTACCTTACACAAGCATGTATATACACTATAACCCCTTTATTTTATTACAAATACCCGAATTACAAAGTGCGTTCTAAAAAAAATGTATTGTGCGTGGTAACGAAAGTGTTAAGTGTCACAAATTGTGTCGTTTATCTCAAGTCGTTTATTGATAAATTTGGACAATTTTTACGTAAACGCCCAGAAGAGTTTTGCTCGTCGACATGACTGAACGGTTGGCCATCCTGGTGGCGCTGTTAGTGACAGCGGCAATTTTGAAAACCGACGCTGATCCCGCAATTTTTGGCTTAGGTGTACAAAAGGCGCCTAGATGTGAGTAATAATAAACAACGCATGTTTAAATATGTATTTTAATTATTATTTTTATCAAATTAGTCAATATCCCATTCATTTCCGGCATAAGATGTAATGGATGTCCGTTGAGATCATGCGAAGACGATCGAGCGATTGTTTATGGATATTGCTGCGGTTGCGCGAAAATTTTAGGTCAGTCTAAATATATTTTTAGTTTTAATACTTGTACTAATGATAATATTTTTTCTAGATAAGCTTCCAGTTCTGTGTCCTGTTGGATTAACTTGTCCTTTAAACGGAGCTGGCTTGTGTCACGATTACGAATACATGATGAGATGTTGCTGTTGAAACTTTTGATGCAGGGATACCAACCTTGAAAAATTAACACTTCTCCCCTTTTATGTTATTGCTTGTTTTTGAATAAAACAATTAGAACTTTTTGGTCATAAATTATTTTGAGTTGACCATATACATGCTCGCTTTCGATCGTTACGTAACTATCGATCGAAATCACGCCATTGCGATAAATTAATTTCAGAATAATAGGTAAAACTACGCTCCGTCGCTCAAGCGTGTCTTTGGCGTTCGTTTTAAACGAAAGGAAAACGTATTTTTTACTCACCCCTTACAAGTGAACGTGTTTTTGAAAAAGTAGCTATAGGTGTATATAAATATTTTTTTGGTTTGGAAAAAATATCACACGATTCAGTGTTTATTTTTATGACATTGTTCAAGTGGGACACGGAAAAGGTGTAAAAAAAGAACATTACAAAAACGCTCGTATTGTTAAGTAGGTCACGTAATATATTGATTGTAAAAAAAGTGTAACACCTATCCCTTGATTTGCATGGTTTCGCTCTAATACTGGCAAAATATTTTTTTGCCGAAAAAATATAGTTCAGTTTTGCACAATAGGGTTTTGTTAAAAATACAATAATGATTTTATTGATACGAACGAATAATCTAAATCTTAATAAAGATTGATATGAAAGATCGCTCGTTGAACTACTAATACCAACTTCTAATTATATTGATTTTTGGAAAAGTAGTATTTTTTCGATAGAAATACTACCCACTGCAAAGGATTATAAACTACTCTCGTGGCAAGTACGTGCTAACTGATATAATTGTAGTTTTGAGATATTTAGACATTAAAAGTTTCAGACTCTTTAACAATAAAATATTAATCTATCTAAATCGTTGAATATAGAATTATAGACCCTATATTTAAGAAAAAATAAACTAATAGTTATAAAACAATTTGAATATGACGCTTCTGATGATTACACTAATTTAAATGAAGCTGAGAAACTTCCTATTATATTCATATACACTATTGACACAATAATCGAAAACTAAACTGGAGATTTGACATACTTCGGAAGGGGTAATAAGATTTTGACTTTCTTATTGGTTCGAACATAATATCGTTAGATGAAACTGAGCTAAGAAGATATTCTATGGACCTAGCGATGAAATATACGAATCACCCGATTTTTTAAGTGAGATAGTCAGTTCAAAAAAAAGTTTCTGCCTTTGGATGAGAAATTCGACGATTTAATTTGACAGCAAATTATAAACATATAGAGGCAGCAAATATAATTTTCCAAGTATTCCAGTAACTACCGCTTCAACGGAAAGATCTTTCAGCAAACTTAAAATGATCAAAAACTTTACGCGATCCTTAATGGCTCAGGACAGCATAGATTGAGCTGCTGCAGTAGTATTTTTATTAAAAAGATTTTAATAGTTTACAATTGATGTTACATAATAATATATACGAGTGAACAGTAGACGAGGCACCACCGGCCGTTGTCTTCCCGTCGGGTTGTCGAGGTCCACTAAAAGAATATGAACTACTGAATATATTTATATAATTATAAGTTAAAACCATTAAAAAATACTAGCACTTTGTTACAAAACGCTGCACACAAAAATATCAATTGAAAACTATCAAAAAATAGAAACGCAACGGTCACGACAAAGGAAAAACGTATAGTAGCTGAATCTAATAAGTTTATTGCAAACACTGGTGATTAAAATTAAACCTATTCTTTGAGGTAAAGTGATAAAAAATTCAGCAATTCCTTGTGCTCCCGGAGTTTTTTCACATGTGGCAACACTGATGCGTAAATTTTGTATGGGAGCGTCATGATGAAAATAAAAACCAATATGTAGAACCCCAATCTTATGTTTAATTTTTTGATCTTTTCTCCATAGATGGCACTATATTTTTTCAATATGACCTTCTTTAATTATCATAAAACGATTGACGTCAGTAGACGTCCATATCACTGGTGGAACATCTTATGTTGACGTCCGCAGCATCAAAAGCGTAAAATATATTTTTCATAATGAAATGAGCATTTTTTATGTTGAGATTTATAATCGTTACTGGTTTTTCATATTATGTATAACTTAGCAATTATTATCATTTTATAAAATATTTTTCTTAGATGGCAACCCTGATACATTACCGTCAAATTACGGTTTTAATCAAAAGCATACGAGCTTGATACCACGTTTCGTTCCGTGTGTGAGGTCTTCCTCAGATCCATATAAGCACCAACAGCCATAATCGTCACGTTCGCAATTCTCAGCCATGATTAATTATGCATACCGAATCCCGATGAACAATGAATACATTTCGATCCGCGTGCAAGATACGAATCTTTCGAATCTATATGAATTGACGTTATCGTCAATGGAACGAGCACAATTAATTAAGAGAAAACACACATACGTACACTATCAACTAGTTTTCAAAGAGAAAGCAAGTTGCAACCCCCCATGGGACTTGGACTTCAGTAGTGAGATTTCTTATGCTTACGGTTTGATTGACATAGTTCAGCGTAGCTCATTAAAAAATATTCATTTGCGATTCTTTCTCAAGGAAATTACTTATTTAATAGTGTTGCACAATGGTACAGCTAAAATTTACTACAAGAAGTAAGATCTAAAAGCTATGGCATATTGTAGTGATGTAACAATATAAAAGTTGTAATGCACTTTTTATATCATATTATTTTGTAGATCGGGGATCCGTACTATGCCGCTCGTCGTGCGATTTTATTGTGACCTATCATAATATAATAACATTTTGTTTTTAGATGTGTAGGTAGTACCTATTAACAATTTATTGGATCAGAGGGGCCGAATTTGTTTCGTCACAATATTAACGTCTTTTATTTTTTGCGCTATTTACTACACATTGTTCTGTGGGGGCAGTGTTTTTATACCTACATTTTATGTCTTCGTAAAATAATTTACAATAGTAAATGATTTAATAAAAATACTGACCGTTTAATTAAAATATTGAATATTTATAATTATTAAATAAAACAATAATATTACATTTGGATTAAAAGTATCAGTTCATATTTAAATAATTTATTTATAAAATATATAAAATGCATTATTTTAATTTATTATACTATTTATAAAGTCAATTAAGATGCAAATGTATGAATGCATAATTTTATAACACGCACTCAGTAAGTATAACATTTATAACGCATTGTTAATAAAATGTATTTTTTGCTTAAGAAAATATTTTATTTAAAAAAAGTGTAATGTGTTCATGGCCGCTTTTCCTTCTTTTTTGTCGGCGCGTTTGTTTTTCACGGCGCACGAAAATTCGGCCATACATATTATAATCTGGGGGTAGTTATTGCGTTCAGTTGCGCGCGCGAATTCGTAGCGCGCGGACGCTTATTCGGGCGGAGTGTCGCGAGTTTTATTTTTGTTTTTATATATAAATAAAAATGGGTTCAAATAAAACTCGATAAAAAATTAACATAGCTGGTCATACAACAATACTAGTGTTTCATTGGCAAGAAATAAAGCGGTGAGTACACGTTCGATTTAAATATTATAAATGTTGACATTTCTGTGCGTGGTAGTACGAGCTACGTAAGTTGGGGGTTGTGTTTATACGCAATATCTTTTTCAATGGCAACATTGATGAATGTTATGTGAAGTATATTATTTAAAATTTAATTATCAATTATTCATCCTTAGTCTTCGTCATTGTATGTTTTGTGAAATTAACGGTTAAAATCATATTATGATATATAAAATTAATAATAAAATTGTATTAAAAATTTTATAATGTCAAGGTCTTACTTTTTCCGTTACGGTCATTGTAATGACGTCATTCTGTAAAACAAAAGACTCGAATTAATTAATGTTTATTTTTAATTGGCAATGGTGTTTTAAAAATATTTAAATATTAATTAGGTAGATTCATCTGTATACAAATGTGTAAAGGTACTTAAATTTTAAAATATATTTTTTCACTTATTGTTTTCTTCATTTCAAAATGTTTCGGAGTTTTCTTATTGATAAAATAGTATGAATTTTTGAAGCTGCTTAACTAACTTAGTCGAGATATTTAAAATGCCAATTTAAAACAAAATGGATGATCAGGTTAGCTAGCTAACCTAACTAAAATATTTATAATTTAAATATTTCAAAAAACTATTATGGTCCCAAATATCGATATATCCCATATATGTACTATATATGTATGTAAAGTAAATATTATCTTTTTTCAAAGGTTGAATATTATCTTTCTTAAAACCGAATTTCACTGCGAGCGAGATTTAATATTCGATATTTCGTCAACGATGGACTTGCCATATTCACGACACACAGGCCCGCCACTGACGAAATATCGAACAGAAGTGTAAATTGCGATGAATCTCGGATTATTAAAAAAAATATTTATGTGCTTACGTATAAACATACATACATACATATATGATCCAAAAAAATAAGACATATTTTTTTTATTTCAATTTTTGTATTAGGATATTTTTTTCTTTAAAATTTCTTAACCGAGTTATGATTGCTTTTTTATGGCCGCCATTTTAAAACAAGATGACGAATCGAGCCGAGTTGATATATTTATAGTTTCATTTTCAAGGATTTTTTTATATAAATATATTTAAAACCATTGCACTTATACTCTATATACATAAATATATGTATTATATATACATACGTATTTATCATAATTTATGAACATTTTGACTGAAGGTGTTTTAAGGCTTCTCAGTAATATTTTATGATATATGATGGTAAAAATATAAATTCACTGTAATATATGTCATACTTTAAATCGGCGCTTCCCAACTAATGACCCGCAAAGAATCAGATTTTTCTTTAAAGATTTAGGTGTAATATATTACTAAATATTGATGGCTTAAAATGTAAATATACTAACTCCTCTTTTAGGTGAAAATGAGTTAACAATATAATTTTGCATCTTCAGCTTAAAAAATTGCTCTCTCCAAAATCTCTAATTAATCACAAAAAAATCATATCAAGAAAATTGAGATATTGTTTTATTTTTCCATTTTCAAGTTGTCTACTTAGTTTTTTGTTTTGTTTCTTCTGTAAAGTTGTCAAATATGGTGTAAGCAATTTCGCACTTTAATCCATCGATATGTTTTATTATTGTGACAATAAATTAATCCAACGAAATTGTTTACGCAATGTGCAATTTTATAGACATTACAATGTTAAAAATTTATGTTGCTATAATACCATACCAATATTTTTTAATCCTACCTCAAGTTTTGCATATTCAATAAAGTTTATTTTACAAAACTCGAACGCCATTGATTTATTTTGTCCGTTAAGACATATTTCGATTTCAAAAGATATTAAAAGTGGTTCCATTCCAATGACTGTCCTAAATACGCATCTCATCGAATAGTAATAAGTAGTCGATTATCGAGTTAGTCACACTCCAATAAATCATCTTGAATTCTTGAACACGCGAAACCGTCGAAAACCATGCTCTTGTTTTATTGTTACGTAACACTAAACCCGTGCCTCTATTTTTACAACCATTTCGTGAGTCATACACATCATTAGAATTCAGTCGATACTGCTTAAAATGTATTCTTACGACCCCGTAACCCTGTTAGATGTTAAAAGGTTAAAACTGGCGGGGCGTCGAACGCTTTTCGGAACCATTATTTTTCGTTCCATCCTAACTTTTGAAGTCAAACAATAGATAAAAGCAAAAGCATTCCGGTCAGATAAGCAGCAGCTATCGGCGCGTTTACCATAGAAATACATTTTTCAAAATGTCAATCCTAATCTTCCCTTCTCATCCTTATCTGAGTGACATTGGACCGTTTGAGCGTCACATCTAGCAATGCAATTAGCCTGTGAATGACAGTCATCGATACACTGCATGCAAATTAAGCCCTTTTATTATTCTAAAACTTAACCTCAGACGTTTCACATGAGCAGTCATGCCAGTCAGTCGTTCGGTATTGGATCTGTGTCATGGCAGGGCTAGTTTCCGATTGTTTTCCAACATTTTTTGTAGTCATTCAAACTAGATTACAATAAATTGATCCTAAATCCAATTTAAAGCTACTATAAGTGCGTTACCCTTCCCTAAATTCTCAACGATATATAAACGCGAATAAGTCTGTACTGAATTAACTCTCTTAGTAACTTTTTCATTACTGAAAATAGTGAATTAAAATGTGCCATAAATCATAATGTATTTAACAACTATTTTTTAATATCTTGCAGAAGTGTGTTAGAAATTGCTATCTAAAAATGAAACCTTATAAAAAATATAAAAACGCATTTTTATCCTTTGTCTTATATTTCTGTATGTTTTCTCAATATCGATTTACTTTAATAATGTAGTTAGTCATCAGTGTTCATTAAAAAAATATTTGTCGTTGATAATTTATCTTGTAGTGAAAGTATTCAATGAAGTTTGGCGACTCTTCTCAGCTTCCGGGCTCAAAGTTTATCACGAAAGCTGTCGAGGAAGGTTTGAGGTGTTATAATTAAAGTTAATTACAGCTTTATAGACAGGCGCAGATTAGAGTAAAGATTGATACTATCAGTGTTCTGACGGTGTTCTGAAGTCAGAGCTGCTCTTTCGAGCGCGAGCGGTGAGATACTTCCCCTTTCGCTCTCTCGCGTGCTGAGTGACGAGAGTGAGAGAGATAATGATATGGTGTTTCGCAAACTGAGATAGAACGAGTAACTCGGTTCAATTTCAGTATACGCGTAGGCGTCCTATGGTTAACACGCATGTCGTGCGCTGCATCGTGGTCACGTGGTCAAGTTATAATACCACATGCTTATCGGTGACTTCAACAGACTCTTACTGACATCTTTGAATATTTTAGGGCACCAAAAGGGATTAATTATATTTTTGATAGTATATTCTTCTAACAGATATCGTTATTATATTTGTTTTTCATATAAAATTAAATAATTAAAAAATAATTAGTGGTACTTGATTTTGTTAAAAAAATTGTTTCGAATATCCTTATGTATTTTCCTAGATCGGTTTATATAAATGTCACACCATAACGAATTCTTATTTAGAATCGATGGCGACAAATTCTAGGATAGTCACAAATGTGGTGTTCGTATTCTGAAGTATCATTTTTATGCCGTATGGCATTTTGCAAAAGCCGACAAAGATTTTGCGTAAATTGAATATTTACGACCGAAAAGTTTTCACTGATATTGTATTGGTGAGTGCCCACACAAACTCTTATAATTATCAGTAGCGTAATTTTAATAATATGACAATTTGAAAATTGCAATTATTTTGCACATTTTTCGATCGCGCGCAAATATGCCGGCTGTACGTGACAGAAGCCGCCGTCCGGATGTCATATGAAATTTGCGGCAGTGTGGTCGCTTACTTGAAGTCTAGATCTCGGCCGACTTCAGTTGTAACTTCGGTTTGGATAACTTCCAGAGAGTGTAGTGCAGGCATAAGGAGATTTTCCTATACATTTTATCTTAAAATAACTATACAGTGCTTTGGTCGAATAAGCCCATACTAATAACACTCATCTCTTTGATCTGAGCGTTGATCAAATGCACTGGTTTCACCTTTTTAGCTGCGGACCTGGACTTTACATTTGCCTATAATTCAGTATAATAATATATTTCGTGTTCCTAGTAACTCTTAATAGCTCTTTAAATTTTGAGTATAAATATTTTATAAGAATTCTTCACAGATTTTCGGAGACTTTCAGCAAATTTCAGATAACAATACAAAGTCGATTCAATTATAATTATTACATTTTCTCACCGCCTTTCGTTTCTGCTGGAGTTTCGCTTTAATTAGCAACACTTTCATTTTTTCCCTTTCAATTGACCAAAATATTTATAGCGATACGCCGCTATAGTTTTATATAAAATCTATTTACATAACTTATGAAAATGCGCCTTTGGCGTGCGTAAAGCTAATCTATCTTTAAAGGCAAATGTAATTAGATACTTTGAAGAGTATGGTTTCTCATACTGGTGCGTGAAAGTATCGAATTAGAGGATTAATGGCTACTCCAATTTTGAGCATACTTAATCGATTGTTCGAGTGTGAAGCTCTTCAGTCGATTTTGTATTTAAATATAACTTCTGAACTATGGTTTCTATATATGTTTGGGATTCTAACTTGTTTTGATTACCTGCAGTATTCCATTGAAAGTCTTTAGAAGACACACCGAACAATTGACATTGAGCGACTTCTCAAAAAGTACATGACCATAATTACATGATCAAAAGCCAGAACCGGCCTCTAGGTGAGCACAAAAACGCGTATAAACGGGACGTGACTTACGATTTCCCTTTTCAAC
Source organism: Plectrocnemia conspersa (assembly GCF_051122295.1). Classification (NCBI taxonomy): domain Eukaryota; kingdom Metazoa; phylum Arthropoda; class Insecta; order Trichoptera; family Polycentropodidae; genus Plectrocnemia; species Plectrocnemia conspersa. The sequence continues at coordinate 678,074 of NW_028277172.1, read as the reverse complement.
TAAAAAACTGTGTAAATAAATCATGTTTTATGTATTATATTTTGATGAGATTGACTCGTTCTGGCTAATTAGATCATACACTTGGGTCTATATTTGGATTTGACACGAGTCGTATAAACAGTGAGACTGGCAGGCTGTACTGTGGTGTCCTTCGAATCGCTGCGTTAGACCAAATCTAATATAGAATCAACACGAAAAAAGGCAATAGAAGACACAATGAGCCGAAACAGATAATCGTTTTGGTGACACGAATAGATCATGGTTGGCAGATTTTGTATTTATGTTCAATGTTATCAATAAAAAATCGCAACCTTATTCCATTAGAATATTGATCTCTCTTTGAATCTATTTATAATATCTATAAAAAGCAACATGGTTATGTATGCGAGTAATTCCTTAAAATTTGTGTATATTACTTTCAATCAAAATATATTATCTATTGGATTAATCATATTACTTTTGTATTTGTATATGATTTATTACCGATCTGCTTAGCTTCCTGTTTTGTGGGGGATTCAACCACCTGTACAATTTTTATAATTTAGAGGTAGTTCTAACGACCGTTCCGAACAAATAAATGTGCGAATAACACGGTATGCTACAAAATCTACGCTTTATTTAAAAAGGATGTGCGCTGCGTTTTACCCTGCGCATTATACTATTGTTCTTCTACCCTTTGGTTACCAATCGCCAGAGTGACTACCTGGACCCTTTCCTTTTTAAGGATCTCACTTTTCAGCGGCAATCATTTTTATTCATAAAAAACTAAAAACTAAATAACAATATTTATACACAAAAGAGAAAAATTTGATGATTATGAACAATTTTTGAGTTTTTATATGAGGTACTAGTTTAGTTAATTTTAATCTTAAATCTCAAATGATTGTGATATCCAGACAATTTTTTTTCAATAACAAATCATTTACAGCGCTAAAGCCGCATTCTGCAAAATATGACGACGGGAATGGTAACAGTAATTTTCTTGCTAAACTTGTCATAATTGGGTATTATGTTTTTGTTTCTACACAAAGCTACTACGCCATTGTATTTTTTAATGTTGAATAGTGTTTTAAAATATACATCATTTTGCAATCTTGAGTTCTTCTTGATACGTTTGTGTTATCTAAGGTGGAAAAGCAACTTCTTTCAAATCTAAAAATCTGTTTTTTAAGTCACAAGCGATTTTACCCAAATGATCCACAATAATAAAATGTAATATTAAGTTACTTGTGACTGTAACAAGTAATAATGATTTAATTAACTTAATCGTCAGGACCACTCGTGATAGTTGCGATGAAATTAATGGACTTGTTAAAGGCTTATCGATATGTTTCTGTTCTTTGAACTTCCTAAAATCGTCTTAATATAAACAGAAACAGTCAATTAAAAATCTTAGATCTTGTAAAAAGGACCGAGACTAATCTGGACAATGCGATAATCGGTGCCAAATACAAAGGAATGTGTTGCATATCTCTATCGGTGCCAATTGTATCGATTTTCTAATCATCGTACACTAAATATTTTTAGACAATAAAAAATAATCTGTTTCCACCCCGAATAATCGCATTATTCGGACAATCGGGAGCTGTAAAGTGCGTTACCATTCACAAAATTCTCAACAAGTCTGTATTGAATTAACTTCCTTAGTAACTTTTTCATTACTGAAAATTTGCGCATAATTCAGTAATTCTCAAACACTGACCTTTTAGTAGCTCTTTAAATTTTGAAAATAAATATTTTCGACTGTACTTCATAAAAAAGTTAATGATATTTTCATGTCAATAGTAAGATTAAATTATATTAACCTAAGTTCAGATTTGAATTTATGAAAATTCACAATAACAAGAATAGAATAAATATCTATATATACACTTATTAACCCTATCTATATATACACTTATTAACCCTTTGAGTAGTGAGTTAATTTATAAATATTTGTTAATTTGTTAGTATACACATAGGAGTGAGTTGATTTTACGTATACTTCCATAATTATTTCTGTTGTTATTTATTTATTATTAATTAATATTGCATTTATAGTAAATAATAATAAAAAAATCAGTATTTTATTACTTTTTTGTATTAGTATGTTTTAATAATTTATTTTAACACTTCTATTAATTATTTTTGTTAATTGATTTTACATATTTATTATTTATAATACTACTCGGTTTTTGTGGATTTTTTTATATCAATACAGAGGCTTTCAATATATTTTATAAAATTAATATAAAATATTATGAGTATTATTTTGTATGGAAACCATTTAAAAAAAATTTAAATTTAAAAAAATATCTTTTTAAATAGGTATATATATTAAAATTATATTATATGTAAATATATAACTATCTGGGGTACCTCAAAACAATGAAAGATCAACAGCCGTACATGTACGGCGATACTCTTCAAAGAGTTAAGACAACAAAATTGCTTTTTTTATAAAATTGCAGAAGTCTTATTGGACTAAATCAATTCAACCACTCATACTGATTCAATTACATATATTCAATTTTTCGCAATTGCACTCAAGGACCCTGAAAAACATACAAATATCTGCTTGGAACAAAATTTTATTACATTGAGTATTAATTTCCTAGCTGTGCTTATAATTTTATAGTTTTAACATCGAGTAAGTGTATATTTATATACTCTTTCTGAAGAATCGCTTACCTCATATATGTATGTAATTATATATAATGTTATATATTGATAAATATTACAACTCTTTGTTTATGTGGGATCTATGAACTTGCATACGAGTTTTGATCCCGAGGGTCTTTTTATGGACTAAGACGACGAACCACCCCTCTCTTACATCTAATTAACATACTTATATAAATAGGGGAAAGTCCCTTGTTCGTCAGCATTCTAACTAATAACTTCAAACCTCACGGTCAGTCATCGTCTGATGACCGACCCCCCTAAATACCGATTTTCATCGAGCTCACGCGAAAATATAACAATAACAAGAAAGGCTTATATAATTATATGGTTATTTTTGTTTCATCTTAAGCCCAGGCAATACATAAAATATATGGTATTCTTCATTCTCAGACTGCTTCGATTCTAGTCATTTCTTAATATTGTATCATCTAATATCATAGTTAAAAAATGTATATTAATGTATGAAGTATTTTTTTCTCCAAAGATTTGTTATATTAATGTAAACGATTTATACAAAGCTTTTCATAACGTAAACTATAGAAATAGTCGGACTTGTGATAACAAACATTTCAATTCCACTATTTTAAAAAACTTATCACGTTTAAACGACTCATTCAATTTATTAAAATTAACGATAATTGTGATAGCTCAATACTTAAGACAAACGACACTCATTCGCGTTTAAGGTCATCGAGAAGACTGCAATTATCTTGTGATTTCCTATGTTATCAAAGAAAGTGATAACGATGTATGTAATTAATATCAATACTACCGTCTGGGAGAATGTGTCTGAAGCGTGCTGATAATTACAGCATCATCGCTATCTAGATGAAATAAGAAGCGTTTTAATTGAAGCTCAGTTCGTCTTGATAATTAGCAACGTATCTTACATTGTCTGGGACGGATCATAACTTAAAAATTAAAAATAAAATACATAATCACTTTTGATTCTAAACACCTAGACGTTTCTTATATGATAAGTTTACGGCGTTGATGTTGCTTATTTAATCTGTCAAAATTGATGGATAGCTTGAAAGAAGTTGGTCATCTAAATTTCAGCTCACGTTCTACTTTGCATTAATATGCACGTGTATTAATTTTAGATTATGTAACACAATTTTGAGCATCTTGCAATGACTCTACTTCAAATACATTGTTAAAACCGGTTTTAAAATTCTCCCCTTTGGCATAAAAAACTAGTTGATAATTTTGCTAAATATTTTTGATCCGTTAAAAATTAGTTTAATGATCTCTGTCCTATATTTTTTAACCTCACAAAGAGATTATCTGGAACAGTGTATATTGCATAACACAAGACAAGGGCCATATCAATTAAAAAAGTCTAAATCAGTAACCTTCTAGGGTCAAGCCAGCAATTGTCTCGACACGGTTACAATTGTGTGATGCAATGGGATAACTCCACACTGTATGTAGAACAAAATAACCATAAGAGGTACACCATGTCTCATAAGATGGCTGTCGTTTCCGTTTCCCATCATTGCCAATGCACACATACATATACTCGCATACGTCCATAAAGAGGGGACCCTCCTAAACCTGTACACAAAAGCACAAAAGCTACTAGAATAGTGAGTGGTAAAAAGAGGTACAATTCTACATGTGTGAGCAACTAATATGTACTAGTCCTTAAAAATGATTATATTGAGCTGAGGCGTGTAGTAACCAATTGATCTCTATTCCGATCGATTAAGCTTTTGATGATTTGGTGTGTTTGAGCTCTTGAAAGTAGGCGAAATAAAAAATGCGTTGTTTCAAGTAATTGCTAACAATAGTGCGTTAATTGAATATTCATGTTGGATATTGCACAATAACAGGATTTGATAGATGGCCGATTGTTTAATTGACCTTTCGGATGTAATCGATAGATAATATTGTGTATATACATAAATGATAAAAAAAACATGGTAGCTTAACACGAATGTGAATGGTTTGTTCAGCAGATCATTTTGCATTGTTTAGATGTTGTCTGGGATTAGTCCGTTTTTGTTTTGAGGCCCGGAATCGTTGTTTTTCCAGGCCTACTTCTTGATAAGCTTTATAGACTTTTTGTTTGAAAATATGTATGCCAATATTTGACACATCTTTGTCTTGGTTTTGATTTATACAATACGCCATTGGATAATGTCGTCTTCCTACAAGACGACACATACAATATACATATATCTAGATTATAAATTATCTCAAGCATAATAAAAAGTGACATATTAAATGATCCAATTCACACGACCGTCACATTGTTTAGCACCATGTCAATTGCGTTTCATGATCAGTTCAACGAGTTCTTCTCGTTAATAAGATGATACATCAACTCCATGGATTATTCCATTCCGATGCGCGAATTCTCCTACTCTTGTCACACACCATAGGTCGACGATCTAGACTTTGTTTCTGTTTTGGTATGCGGTTCACGCCGTCACACTTTCATCGCCATTAGGTTCCGACAATAATGGATAATTATATGTCCTTTTGAGCGCCCAAGGCTTGTAGGAATGATGCACCTGGCAAGAATCCATCCGCACAGGTGGTTCGATTCCTGTTGCTGGTTGGTCCTGCACTCAAATCGTAGTACGCGAAACGGTTTCATTAGGTATTCCGCTATACTTGGAACGGATCGAAGCTGAATAATTCATGAGGTGATTCATAAAATGTGTGTATCAAAACTTGTAATGTCCAGAGAATGGATTGAGGGAGAATTGTATTATATATAATATTCGGATAAAGCATAATATTTTATATAATGAGATCAAAATCTAAGATACTGAAGTAAGGTATAATTTGCTTCTTAACTGTACATTGTTATGTGCATACATGAGGAATATTTGAAATTAAGATCCATGCGTTTTCTTGGGAAAAAACGTGAGTGATGTTGGTTTTTATGCGCTCCAACATTTTGGGTTTATCGGCGTAGACACGACCCTTACCGTAAGGCGTTAAATCGCACGTGAAATAATGCGACTTGGGAACTTTTCACGTAAAACGTTGCACTCTGTATGTATATATATAATTATATGAAGATGAGTTAGGGATTGATGAATGTGCATAGAAAAGCCGACAGATTATGATGAGATGTAAATGTAATGAAAAAGTGGCTCATATGTATTTTTTACCTCGAAACACAAATAAAGTAGAGAGGAAAATTATTGATTTTTTTTAAATTATTTTATTGAATATGGTATTAGTATAATCTTAAAACAAAGGGCTTGTGTTTATTTAATTATTACATACAGTTTGTGTTTGTTAAGTATATGTAAAGTTTTCCATGGGTGCGTCCGTAAATTCTAGGAGTCTCTAAAGCGGGATTCAACGTCTAAAATGGAATAGGGGATGCGAAGAGAGAAGCGGCGACTCCTATGATCTTCGATGGTCTAAAGTTGAGTCGGCCTTCTCTTGGTCAAAGTTCTAATGACAATTGTGAATGTCCATAGTGATTTTTACCGTATGACCCCCTTCATAGAAAATTTTGTTTTCCGCCCCTTTCGGTAGAATGGCCAATTAAAAAATGGTGGAGAGTTTTAGAACAGATTGCCGTTGGTCGATAAAAGCCGTGTTGTATACCTTTAATCTTTATGCTTCATTTCAGGTACTTTGACCAAATATGCAAAAAAGTTTGAAACCAGTCTCTTTACTTGTAATAAAGAATGTAATTTTTATTAAATTACAGTATCGTTTCAATTGATGAATCAACGGAGATCAATCAACTCAATGACTAAATAACCTTATTCATATGTAAAATATGTGTAAAAGTATGAGCTGATTTTAATACTGTATTGGCTGATGTACATTTCTATATATTTTATCATTTAACAAAAAAAAACTAGCGTCACTGCAGAATTCGTTAAAAATAGCAGCACGTTTTTTTGTGATTGTATCCCTTTTATTATCTGCTAGCGGCATTTTTTGTAACGCAAATTTCGGGTCTGTGTATTTAATGATATGTTATCAAAGCGTAGTCTGTAACGTCTCAGATTAGTAACTGTGAGGTTGTGGGTTCGAGCCCCGGCAGCGGCATTCGAATTTTTATTTATAAAAATGCGCTATTATTTAAAAAAAAAACTGGCCCAGCTGTTGACTATAAATAATTTATAATTAATAATATATTTCACTTTCAATCTGGTGGTTAATACTTACTTGTAGGTCTGATTGACTTACTCAGTTGTAACATATTCGGCTTACGCCCACCAGGTTACAACGGAAGATTTAATAAAAATAAATAAATATGACGTTATACAGCTGTGCTTAGAAAATTTGTTTTTTAGGTGCAATTGTTTATGAACGTCATATATTATTATCGAATATGGCGTTATCTTTTAGCGAATCCTCTATATTTAAGAACTGCTTAAAAATTAGCAAATTATGAAATTAATAATAATGTATGTATCTAAGCATATGTGCGGTTGTTTCGCCAAACGCGCTCATAATCTTGCACTTCGCACTCGTAATCTTTCATTGCGTCGTCGTTTTTCGTACATTTTAAAATATTATTAAATCTCTTTATTAAGTTTATTTCTAGAGATTAGTTTTATTATTTTAAAAGTTAGAAATATAGTAAGAAAAATATATAAAGTTATGTATATGCACTGTAAGATTTTTAGATTTTTGCCATAAAGATAAGATAATGTATATATAACTAAACAACGGTTTCAAATATGTCGTTAATATTTTTTTTTAAATAATACTGAATAATAAATTTTATGATACGTAGTATAAAATTAGTTTTATACTATAATTATAATTTTGATTTTTAAGATGAAAAATGTAAAGTTTTCGATATTCGAGTCGCTACAAAAATTGTGTCCGATTTGATAGTAATCAATTTTATGATAAAATTTTAAATGTAACTTAAACAGACATTCCTCTATGTTCGTCTAGTATATTTATAATATCATATATAAAAGAACTACGATATCAGACCTAAAAAATGTGGAGTGTATTATTTTTGGTGAGCGCCCAATTAGTTCTGCATTTTGGTTGACACGCTAATAGCCGCGATCAAAATAATAACATAAAACACAACAAAGAAAAATATACTATTGTGGCGTGCGTCCACGCACTAAAATTGACGTCTTCCAATTGCAAAATTGAAACACAATAGCAATTAATTGCGACAGAGAAGCAAATGGATCGCGTGCAGAAATGCATTTTCTACGAAACAGAAAGCCGCAATATCATTTTTTCATCATCACTCTCCAAATCTTTATTTATATCTTTGACAGTATGGAATACATCACTTAGCCTATATGTATTATTTTTTGTTTCAATATTTATTTATTCGAGAACAAAGCTCCCAAAGATTTACACCATTTCGCTCGGCGGATGCGGTCAGGCAATATTAATTTTAATATAGGAAATTTCGAGCGGAACAACAGGTGCTTTCAGTTTGACCCATTTCATCATTTTTGGAATTCGTTCGGGGCCTTCTGGTGTCTGTTTTCTTCCTAGTCTGGTTTATGTAGCTGCGCCCGAAGTTCTGCAGTATCGTCGGTAAAATTGCAGTAATTTGTAAAATTTGTCTCTTGCGTGCAATGATTTTTTTTCCACATTTGCAAGGGCATTGTTGGATTCGAGAGCTAATGCTGGAAATGTGTGGTGTTATTAGATGTTATTGCCGTATGATGGTGACCTTCCGAGGCATGTGTGACAGTAAAAATATTGGTTTGAATTTATTTATCATGCGGGTTAGGAATGTGGTCAATGTTTGTGCAAGATAATACTGAAATAATAATATATGTATGTATTGCTTTAATTTGATGATAAGCCTTCTATGAATATCTGCAGTTTCATTTCAGATATATATACTATTATGTGTACTTTGATATATATCTGAAATTAAACTACAGATATTTTCCACTCGCTTGGGTTCAATCATTACTGCTAAAATTCAAGCTAAAAAATATAGTTTTGAACACTCAAAAGAGATTGTTGCTCATCGTAGCTATCACTGAAAATTGGATGACTCGTGTGAGGGGAGCGTTCTCAAGTGCTGACATCCTAGTCGTAACGCTCAGGCATAAAGGACGTAATCGTGATTTTATAGGCACGCGTACTAGTAGGTAGCACAGAAAATTCATTATTTTTTTCTGTATATTAAAAAATAATATTAATATAATTTCTAGTACGCCAATCATTTTGTACAAATGCTTGAGTGTTCGTGCGTCAATCATTGCAGTCTATGCACCTAATAATATCCTCTTGCGTGTACATATTTGCTACTGTTTCACGGTGTGAGTGAGTTCAGCGATAACCATTTTCATGTGAATAAGTGTCCAGTACTTGAAAATGATTGTGCCACTCACATGTATTACGGTTATCGAACACTGATCTAGAGCAGTGGTGCGCAATCCATATGCCTGCACTACACTCTCTGGAAGTTGTCCGAACCGAAGTTACAACTGAAGTTGGCCGAGACCTACGACTTCGACTAAGCGACCACACTGCCGCAAATTTCATATGACGTCCGGACGGCGGCTTCTGTCAAGTACAGCTGGCATATTTGCGCGCCATCCAAAAATGTGCCAAATAATCGCAATTTTTAAATTGTCATATTATTAAAATTACGCCACTGATAATTATAAAAGCTTGTGTGGGCACTCACCAATACAATATCAGTGAAAACTTTTCAGTCGTAAATATTCAATTTACGCAAAATCTTTGTCGGCTTTTACAAAATGCCATAAGGCATACAAATGATACTTCAGAATACGAACACCACATCTGTGACTATCCTAAAATTTGTCGCCATCGATTCTAAATAAGAATTCGTTATGGTGTGACATTTATATAAACCTATCTAGGAAAATATATAAGGATATTCGAAACGATTTTTTTTACCAAATTAAGTACCACTAATTATTTAATAATATATGAAAAAAATATAATAATGATATCTGTTTAAAGAATATACTATTAAAAACATAATTAATCCCTTTTGGTGCCCTAAAATATTCAAAGATGTCAGTGAGAGTCTGTTGAAGTCCCCGATAAGCATGTGGTATTATAAATTGACCACGTGACCACGATGCAGCGCTCGACATGCGTGTTGACCATAGGACGCCTTCGCGCATACTGAAATTGAACCGAGCTACTCGTTCTATCTTAGTTTGCAAAAAACTATATCATTATCTCTCTCACTCTCGTCACTTAACACGCGAGAGAGCGAAAGAGGAAGTATTTCATCGTTCGCGTTTGAAAAAGCAGCTCCGACTTCTGTCCTTTTGCCGACAATGTTCGGAAGCGCTTGAAGCTGGCCAAGTCGACTGAATTACCCTACTCTCACTTTACCTCCTGTTCTTGGTAACCTAGTAAGATTTTAGAGCGGGCGGAACCGAACTCGACCGAAGTATTATACTAGTATTAACCCACTATATTCTCCGTCCTTGGCCAAGCTTGGTCAACTTCCAGAAAGTGTAGTGCAAGCAATGGATCCCAACACCCTCTTTTTGAGGTCGTAAAATTAAAAATATATTTGAAAAAAAATCAACAATAATCAAATACCAATTAAAATATCATATTTGTGACGACAGCAGGGGCGAACAGGAAACAGACTCAATAGCCGTCAGTGAGTGCCAAGCGACGCGGATCACGTGCTCTCTCAGTCTCTTGACGATTGCCGGATAATCAACGCGTGATGAGAATGACGTGTGACGTGTACATAAGATAAATATGAGTGCATGCCTTACATTGAAGAGTTTGATTTCGATACATTTAAGGAATGTATGCATAATCTTCTTGCGCTTCTGTATACTAGATAAAAAAATAAGTTTCATATATTCAATTTCTTTGAACAAAAATAGTTATTGAATTAACTTCATAATTTTAAGACCATTAATAAAATATTTATGTTATTTTAATAACGAGTAATTTCAGAGAGTTATAAATGAATCTGTTTTTTTTATATTGATAACATAAATGTTGTAGAATATTTGTTAAAATTATATATTTAAATCCAGCTATGAAGCAAAACATTTGTATCAACTCTTTTTGCATGTGTTCAGTCTTTAATCTTCATTTGCGTAATAAATAAAATAAAACTTGTATAATATGAAATGTAATGTAATCTAAAAAATCATTTACATTACGTCATATGTAACGGTTTATTTATGAACTCAAAGGATGTAATTAAAATAAAAGGATGTGAGATAAAATAAATAATATTTGCAATGTAAATAATCTGATATACAATTAAGTCATGCAATATACATACATATTTTTTAAACATTCTCACATGTATAAATTACAATAGAAATTTACTATAATTGAACTTCAAAGAATGAGCAAAAGTCATTATTTGAATAAATTGTATGCATGTATGAATTCGTGTATTTTTTTCTATTACTTAAACGTATGTTATGCAAAAATACGATGTGTTCCATAATTCCAGTCATTTGAGTCTCATAAATAATACTATACATTCACAAGAATTTATGATACTAAACACGCGTACGTTTTTTTTAATAACGTGTTTATACTTAACCACTTTTATTACCAAAATATTCATATATAGAACAACCAGAAAAACTGATAAGTAAATATAGATCTTAAATAATTTATATATCATTTTGTAACTACGCCAAAAAATAATTTTGAAAATGTTCTATAAAACGAATTCGAGACAAATGAAAAAAATAACTGAAATTATTTAAATCACTATTTAAAACCGAGATTCAGACACCCATGAATGTGTATTTCTAGTGAAGTTATATTTTCGCTGGCGTTTTAGTGAAATCATATCCAAATACATTTTCATCAGTAGATATACATACATATATATCTACTAGCGATAATATAATTTAAATGATAGGTGCTAGTTAAATCATATGCTGTTTTAAAATGTTCCACTTATTGTTCAAATCCAAACCTAACTTAAACGAAAGCTCAAAAACTATAGTTGTTTTTCCCTGTGTTTTAACCCAAAGGGGTATGACTTCGCAGCCAGAAAGATGCCGGAAACTTGTAACGAATTTTATTGTATAATATTACATATATTGTAACAAACTATTGTGGGCGAATATCTTTTTTCTTCGAGCGCTGGTGGGGAAGCTGGCGGAGGGATGATGTCCAGTGGATGGTCCTCTCTCGTATTCTGGCAATCTTCCTCTCTATGTAGCACGTTTCTCTTGCTGTCTTTAGATGTCCATTGATATCAGCTCCTCTCTCGCCGTCTCTGACAGTTCTCCTTGAGATGCCCGACTTTGAAAAAAATCATAACAAGAATATATTAATTAAAAAAGTAAAAACCGACCGCAAATAATGAGCCTGAATTAAGTTACAGTTGTTTGAGATGTATGTACTGATGTAAAAGTTCCTTAAGCCCTTTTTATACATACAAGAAATAAGTGGGACATTGCCTTCAAAATCATCCACTTTCAAAGTAGGTATTGCACAAAACAATTATCACATCTCAGAAGAATTCACGTCAAAAGTAATAAAATCGTGGCCGGGCCGTCAATTTTTAAATAAAATAAATTAAAACGACAAATAAAAGCCGAAATTCCGCAACTCAATATAACGGTCACAATTAGTCCTGCAATATTTAAAAAAAAATCAGGTGAGCAATTAAAAACGATTAATTCCTTTGTATAGTTCTCAGAATTGCGGTTAAAACTACCTGCTAAAATATTTCAGTCAGACTATGCACTTGTAAAGAGTCACGCCATTTTAAGGGGTGCCCCATTATTATGGCCAAAACTGTAAGTTTGAATATATGTTTCAACTTTACTGTAAAATATACATTCACTGTAACATATACAATACATGTGGTCCATATGCTATTTATGATTTACCTAATTGTATATATGTATATGATTTACGATGCACTATTAAGATGTCTATATTTGTTATTCCAGGATCAGAGCAGACTTCAATTCCAAGAGCTCGTATGCAATCATCAGGGCATAAACAGCATTCTTCGACGATGTCAGACCAAACCTTACAACCATATCATCGTCTTAGACGAATGTCGCCAGCATGAGGGATGCGACTTGGTGCCAGTGCATGATTGTGGTGCTGGCGTGCCAGTGTCTTCAATGTTGGGCAGCCAGACCCCCCACCAACGAAGAACTAGCTTTGGGAGCCATTTCTAAAGATTCAAAAGGCGTTGCTAAAGAAGCCAAAGACAGGAAAGAACCGTGCAATTCCATAGAGAAGATAGTCCAAGCCTCCATCGACAGGCAATTTAAGGTGGAGACTTATGTGGTGGAGCACGAAATATCCGAACCGAGTGCCAGAACTGCAGCTGAAAATGTGAACACGGAAGAGTGTGAGTATATAATAAGGTTGTTTTAAAATTCCAGTCGGATTTAAGTGCAAAATCAAAGTGTTTAGATTTGAGTTTGATTGTGTTTTTGAGTTGTGTGATTTGTTTTCGCAGAGTGGTGCTCAGAATTTATTTATATTTTGCATAATTGCGATAAAATCAAACGAGCCGTTCGTTGCCATTCGATTTCCTGCTGTTTCAAGAAAATCTAGTTTTCCCTTCGACTGTAAAAAAATACTATACCACAATGCACAATCGTTGCTCAATACACAAATGCAAGTGATTTTCTTACTTCTGATCAATTATTACTAGCTAAACTTCTCAATAGATGAGTACTTGATATGATCTGTAATAATTGAGTTAAACTCAACACCTGCTTATGGATATACTCCTTTTGAATAGATAGATCTTGATCCCAATCCTACTGTATTGCTTATCATTGTCACATGTTAACATCGTTTTATCGCAAATAAATATGCTTTAATGTTGTATATATTTCTATTAACTAATAAAACATCATGCCACAATCGTTAAAATGAAACTTTTAATCAATCTGTTGATAGTTAAAGCACTAAGGTTTTCAACCATCGTCATTGACTTTAACGACATTCAGATCAGGCACGATGCTGGATTATTACAGCCTGCATGTGTGTGTCCATAAATAATTTTATATGCAACATGTGTGTGCACATTACAATGGCAATTACGTTAACAAAATAATATATATTTGCGAGATAACTGCTGAATACTTTAAATTCTATATTTAAAACGTTATTGACTTACTTCTCTATCCATTTTTATAGCCTTGCAAATACGCTATTTTAGCATTCAAGTGTCTTATAATATATTCGTTTGAGTACATTTAAAAATGATAACACAAAATGTTCCATTAGCAGCACACGCCACATGAATCAGATATGTTAATGCGCATTGTGCAGACTCTGGCAATGTTTATTGAATATGTGTATGATTTAGTGACTCGAGTGCATCGTTTATTATTTTCAGTGTCTTCTCACACTATCGGCTGCGATAAATGCTCGGCCAGCGATATGGAATATTGCTCCAAGAAAGACGTTATAGAAGATCATTGTTGCTGTGACGGAAGATATATAGGTAAATAACGATCATGATTTACAATGAAACGTTCGTAAATTGATGCAATTTAATGGGTTTATGAATGAAAAGCATGTGCAGATTTTATGTGATTTACTCTGACGGTAATGATACTATGAATTGCGTAATTTGTAATCATATTGAAGGTTTCTTAATTTATTTTGATTTATATACATAACATAGCTCGGAAAGTAAATATATATGATAAATTATTTACTCCTAAGTATGTGTGCTTAAAATGGCCGTGTCAATTCAGTTATAAACAGGCAAAATGGATGCTTGGCTTTCATAAAGATGAAGAATAAGAAAGAGTCATTGAGTGTAATAAACAATGTCAAGTATCCAAAAGTTTATAATGAATATGTTAGAAAATAAATTAAGGTACTTCAAGTCAACCTTGAAATAAAATGTCTTATAAATATTTTATGGGAATTGTATATTGACTTTTTATGTATTATAGGCAAAATACTATTTATATGTTTATTTTCCAGTTAATAAATATATTAAATAATGTTACATTCAAACCCTTTTTAAACTATTTAGATATCACTATTAAAACATCATTAAGGTTAGCTTAGAATAATTATTTTTTCTCGACCTATACATCAAAATTTACACGCACTGTTCGTACGTTTGTCCATGAAAACTTATAAACACCAATTTCTGTCAAAAGGCATACAAAAATAATCTCTATAGTTTTTGATTTATTTTAATATAACTTACAAATAAAACCACTGTTTTAATAATAATAAAAAACTATTACTTTTAAGGTCGTACAATAAAAGAGAATAAAAACCAATTTACATTATTATGTATCGTTGGAATAAACTTATTGTTTTAATTAAATCGTTCCTTTTAATTCTACAACCAACATTTACTTAATAGTGAATTTATATTTTTGTTAAAACATTTTTAGAGTATACAAAATAAATATATAAAATTAGTTTGGAAGTAAGCTGAAAGAATATGTTGTATGTACCTTTAAAATCAGTTATATATTTTGTATAATACATTGTCAAGGTAAATTACTATTCAAATTATTTCTGTATAATTCTGCAATTGTGTTGAATAATTATTATAATTTACATATCTTGTTATATTTTATATTACTATAATTATTTCATAAGTTATCTAATCTAAAAATTGATAAATAATACTTAAATGGTTTAAGAATTGGCTAATTATGAACATTTTATCGGAAATTAGAAATAAATTGTTTAATATGTACGCCATCTATGAACAGAAAAAATATTCTTTTTTTTAAATATTTATTTTAAAATAATTAATATTTATGTATAATTTATTTCAGAATCTTTTCCATATATACCACACACTTGTTACCGAGGGCCCGTAGTTTGTAAGTCAGTACAGAGTGACTGCGAAGAATATGCAAGAATCAGAGACTGCTGTTGCAAAGTGCATCTGTCTAATAAATGTAATTTTTTTTATAAATTTTATATAAAAAATATATTTTAATATTGTTTTTTATTTATTTTAGGGAAAACATTACTGATGAAAAGTGGAGCTGCAAACAGTTCCAAATCAGTAAGATGGCTTTGGATGCTACCGTGGTTTTTAACCATTTTGATAAATAAACAGTTTTAAAGTCGTTGCCTTTTTAGTGATTATGAAAAGAACTATTTTAGAAGTGATATTGTATATGTTCCTAAGAACATTTCGCCATTTTTGTAATTAATATTTTTGGAAATGTATTTAATCACTGAAGCAATAAGATTATGTTATAAAATAAAATTTTACTAATTTGACATCTCATCTAATTTTAGTTAAATATATATTGTTTGTTATCAAATTTGTTGCAAGTGATTATTTAATTTTTGTACATACATATTTTTAAGTGTAAATATATAGTTCTTTAAAGCTAAGTCAGTATTGTAAAAAATGATGAGATATTTAAATCAATATGTTAAAAAGACGAACAAATCTTAGCTTTTGTCTTATTAATATAATTATGTACTTGTTCTGTATTGAATGTGCTATTGTATAATACAATAAAAAAGTCATTGATTTTTTGCTTGTTTTTTTTTTCTACTTAAACATAATCAATTGACAACAAATTTTAAATAAAAAGGGCTTGTAATCATTGCAAACATTCAAGAAGTGAAGACGGAAATGCTGCAATGAAAATTCTTATTTGAACTTGATAGCATTTATGCAATATTTAATGCTACTAGGTATTAACTGATCAGGCTATTTTAAAATGAGAACATTAATACATATATTTATTATATTCATATATGTTAAAGATTTAAGAGACGCATTTGAAAGTAGCCCAATCTAAATTAAAACGTCAAAATATATGCATATAAAAAGAAAAAATCTAATTTTTTATTTATATAAAATCGTGGGGCACGAATAGTTCCAAAATATTCGTTATTTTTAACTATTCAAATATCGAGCCGTATTTGAATATACCAATAAAATTATGAAAAATCCAAAAATACAGTTTTAATAATAAATACTTGTTTGAATTATATGTATTTATTTATTAATATTAATACATAAATACACATATTCCTGTGGGGGATCAAATTATTGAACTCTGACCAAAAATTATCACTCATCAATAAGGATAAACCAGGCAATAGTGAGATCACACAAAAGCCCTCGTTACGAATAGAAAAAATAGGATTTTGGGTGCATTGAAAAAATATTTCTTTGTCACGAAACGGTCACGGGAAAAAAGCGCCGTAAATCCACAAATTCCCGTTGCACAGTTCGACCTTGGAGATGTCATTCAAGCAAATGTCACTTTGAAAAAGCGAGTGCAACAATAGACTAGATGATGATGATGCATGTTTGTGATTGGTTAGCAAGCTATGCAACAAATGTGATACAAATCCTCTTGAAATTTATGACTAAATTGTTGATTCTAATCAGTCAGTTTTTGAAACAGATTGCACGTTAAGCCCTTCTATTTTAGCGAATACTCTATGACAAAAAAATACAAATTACCTACCGATTTGTATGACTTAATAGCGTAATAATTAGATTTTCCCGCTGGTGCGTAAATTTGAAACGTTTTAATCCCTTCATTGTGTCAAGTATGCTTGAGCTCAGTGTGTTACAGCTTTAAAATCAAAATCTGTAATCAATGACATATATTTTATTAATTATAAAGTATTATTGCAGTTTATAGTAAAAATGTGTCAGTATCGCCAACTAGCTCGATTATATTTGAACTATTTACCACGATATTCATCCGTGAGATTAGAAAAATTTAGAATAACATAATCTTTAATAATCGATCGAATTTATAATTATAAAACAATCACTAATTCTGATCTTCCAGAAACGATAAAAGTTAAAAATTATTATAGTTCGTATGGGATTGTAACCCAGTTCCTTCAAATTATAGTGCCGTAAAATCTATAAAATTCATCGAGAATTAGAACGTACTTGGCAATTGAAAAGGTGCAATTCTATTGCACGACAATGCATAATAACATATGTACGATTGTTAAAATTTAATAAGTTAAGCTAAAAATATTGCTTTATCTGCAGATTGCAAATTACCAAGCTGCTGTAAATAGTGATTTATCATATTTTAGCAGCTCCAGAATCGATTATTGATTAGAAAAATATATACTTCAAGTTCAAGAAGTCATAAATTTCTCACTAAGCGTTTTATTTAGCAATTTAAAAAAAATAAACCATGTAGAATATTTCGTTTTGAATAAATTTGAGAGTCCCTGTAATATTATACTTTTACCACGTAAATGATTTTCCCATTGTTTTCATACACACAAATCAGGAATACTCATTTTAATTGTGAACTTTCTACAAGACTATTGTTTTTGAAAAAATCGTATTTATATAAAGTTTGGTTAAAGTAAATTAATTGCTAAATATATATATATATTTTCTCTCAATAAAAAGTTTTCTTTAAAAGATAACGGGGAAAATAATGCTTTTTACTTAAGGAACTGGAATTGGAGAAAGTCTCCGTTTCTCATCCATATATCATTTAAAAGGAAAAATACCTAGTATTATCTTACATCAACAAAAGATGCACATCATCAAGAATTGTAAATTATATTTAACATCATACTCACGCGTTCATAAGTGAAAACTCGTGATCGCTTACTGGTTTTCTTCGGAATGACATTTGTTATAAGTGACAATAGGATGGTTTAGTAACTACGCGCAGGTATGAGTAGATAGATTGCACAAATCTTGGCTTTCAATAACCACGAGGTGAAAACGAAAGGTGTTGTACGCCAAAAAAGTGAAAGTAGACCCAATTGAGAGAAAGATCAGTGACTCTCACCATCATCGACAAGTACGGTACAGTCGTTCAACGATCGTCGAACCAACAGGACTATCCAACTAAAAAAAATGGTAACATAATCAAATTATAATATAGATGAATTATGAATGCGTAATAGTTGAATATGAATACATTGATGGCATTGAAATTTAAACCAGTTTAGTGTCCTACTTAGATTGTATAATATGTTTTTTTATTTGTATACATAAAATTATTTTCTTTAGGGTGCTAATAATAGCGCGGAAATATCTGTCTCTGCTTCTGAAATGTTTGTGAAGATCAAAGAGAGATTTTCGGCAGTTGATCCAGTGATAGCGAAGCAACTCGGTGGAGTATTCCTTTTTTGCATCATGAAGAATCAAACAGTTCGTTATTGGAGTGAGTGTTACTTATTTTAAAATCAGTTCTAACTTTGATATTGCTATTAAATATATATTTTTTAAGAACTTATTTAAGTTACATTTTTCATAAGAGCGAGATATAAATATTTTTCATAGAAATAATAGGTTATGGTTAAGGGAATATGGGGGATAAGACTAAATTTACAATCCTAATTCGTTCAATTTTGCAACAGTAATTAGTATGATCAGGACCGCCCTGGAAAAACAATGATTCCGGGCCTCAAGACAAAAATGGCATTTTATATATTTTTTAACATCGTAATATAATTTCTTGGATAAATAAATAGGTAGGTACGAGCTAACCCTTTCAATGCTACAAATAAATATAAAAATTAGTCACCATGCGACATATTTTCTGAAATCATATTTTGCGCGAAATACATTAATTAGGCATTAAAAATTATTAAAAATATCTACTCATAATTAGTTGTGTTTTCTTTGATGCTCAGTGTTGCCATATAGTGAATTTCCAGTCCAGGTCAAAAGCAATAAAATCGTGCCATCGCGGCAAGAACGCTCGTTTATATTAAGACTATTTAAAACAATAGGTGAAAATCTAATAAAGTACATCTAAACTGAGATTTGACTGATAGGAAAGCGCAAAAAATATTTATCCCTTCTCAGAAGTCAAAAATCCATGTCAAAAGCAATAAAATCACGCCGTCGCCGTCACAGTGGGAACGCTCGTTACCGAGCAATTTAATTTTTTTTAGCAACATTGTTTTAACTTTGACTTTGGAGACGTAACATTTCCATTTTTCAAGAATAAGGGACGCGATTGTGAAGAATATTTAGTAGTTTTTGATTGTGTTTACCCGGTTGTAATGTATAAAGTTAACGCCTGTCATGCTGCAATGGTAGATCTACAATATATAAATAAATTCCAACATATTATCTATTCGTCGTTATATACTTTAATAGACCGAGTAAATGATCAATTATCTTTCTGTCCGGTTCTCTCAGCTTTCTGCTAGGAAATACTAAATTAATAACGTAATATCAACCATGCTTTTAAATCATAGTGTTACGTGCAACTATTATATATAATATAGACCTTACGCTTACAACAAAATTTTAATTTCAGCAATGGACCTAAATAAAGTAGTCGTATATCCTGGAGAACCAGAAGACGATGAAGACCCTGACGCAACTTTTACACTGACCGAAGAAACCCTCATTCAATTGGCCACGGGAAAAGTGGAAGCGAGACACGCAGTCCAAGCTGGAAAATGCTCTGTAACAGGAGACATCATGAGAGCTATGAAATTGGAACCTTACATAAAACTTCGTTAAAAAAACTGACCTATAAATTATATTTAATCTGAACATTTAATTCCTAATCGATTCGGCGATCGTTTATTAGTCAGTATACAATATTATTATCGAATATTTTTAAAGTAGAATTATGATATAAAGTTAACCGAAACGTGACTTTTAAGTGCTGCAACAAGTTAGTTGAACTGAGATAAGTTAAAATCGATAAAAATGGCTAATATTTGTTTTATGACTTTTTATGTGTAATATTACTATCTATTTTTTATTTTCCTATTATAGATAATATAGAAATTAAAAATATTTTAATTGTGTTTTTACTGTTTTTGGCGAATGAATTGCTTTTCTTGTACGTCAAATTTTGTACCCAGTGGCGATATTACGTGGCGCATTTTTTTTAGATTATGATACATAGATTGAAGGTTACTCAAATGCATCGACTATCATATTATAGATTAGCAGTGAATTGATTGTACGTTATGCGACTTATTTGACTGTTGGCAACAAATTTCAATTTATAGATATAAAGAAATATACTGGAAAGCCAACAAAAACGAGCACACAATATGCATTTAAAATTCAAGGTAATATGAACTGAGTTGGATTAACATATTCATGTATTATTTTGGCAAAAATTTATTCAAAAATAAATGTGCCATCATAATTCTATGAATGCGTTCATATAATATTGGGTTGCTAATATATAGACGTTTTAAGGGATTCGATTATAAATAATTGCTCAGTGGGAAGCGTCAATTGATCAAAAGTGTCTTACAAACAAAGCTTTGATAGAAATCGTCATATGAAGAACACCCAAGAATCAGACGTAAACATGACCGTGATAGACTTTAAAAATGTATAGTGAATCAAAATTACTACATAGTTGTTGTGTGTTTTATTGTAATTATTTATTAAAATTACACATTTAAAACCTAAAATATAATAGATCAAGGCTGAAAAACAACTGTATGGTAACCACAGAACAAAGAATATAATAGTAGCTAACCAAAGCGTGCATAAAAGAGCGACGAAGTATAGTGAGTAAAATATATGGTTACCATAAGATAAAATAAAATATTTATGAACCCTTTATACAAATAAATTTCAGTGCAATCTCTTTTTAATAAATGTAAAATGATCACATTAATATTTTGCAGTTTTTAATATCAATAAAAATGCCATTTTTAGAATCCAGTACAATTGACATGTTGTCAAAAATAATTTATAAATAAGTTAACATAAAAATTAGGTGTATTTTAGTGTATGACTTTCAAAATTAATCACCGTAATCAAAAATTCTTTACTGCTTGTAAGGTGGCTTCCGTAAATTATTTCACATGTTTAGGGGAGAGAGAGCCAACGGAAGATAGACTGTGAAATAGGGTTTTAGCACAATGCGATCTTGTGACTTAGGTGAGTAACACGAAAAATCTGTGACATCATTAATGGAAGCCGTATAAGTACTTGTGATCGTTGAAACATTGAGCATGGTCTTACTTAACTTTGTGTGTCAAACAATGGTTTCATTTATAGAAGACCACCCGGTAGATAACTCAAAATAGCATATTCCATACGGTCTAATATATTTATCAGGAGGCCGCGGGTTCAAGCCACGGCAGCAGAATCGAATTTTTATTTATAAAAATGCATTATTATTAATAAAAAATAATTGGCCCCAGTATCAAAGTGACATATATTGATTATAAATTATAATATTCGTAATAATTTATAATTAATTATAAAGGGTGTCGCAAAATTAACGCAAGATTTGAATTAACCGTAATTTGTTCAGTAAAAGTTGACAGCTGAGAGTTTAGGGTTAGTAGAAATAAATAATAATCATAAATATCTTATGTTCTTTATGATTCAATGATAAAATAGCAATCCAAAGACTAAAAAATGTATTTTCTATTTAATTCACTTGCGTTAAATTTGGAACACCCTATATATAGATGACACCGATTCCTAGATTTTCATTTATATTTTCACTAGTGAATATACATTTCTACTAGTGAAAATGTAATTTAACTGATAGGTGCTAGAGAAATTATAATGCTGTTCTAAAATGTCTATGAAACTCAATACGAAACGTCCATTTGCTGTTCAAACCCAAACCTAACCTACACGAGTTAACTAAACCCAACTTAACCCAATGAAAGTTCTAAAACTAATTTAAGTTTTAAATTTTCATTAAGTCAAGTACAAATAACAAACTAAGCCAACTCTACTCTCAAGGGAAAATAAGAGGGAGATGTATATACAGATGTCGCATCTCGCATATTGCTCCTTTATTTGTATGCAATTACCAATATTACTACGGACTTCTGATATCAGAGTATTGGTCAAAGTATATTAAAATCGAACTTTGATCAATAGGAGAGCGCAAAAACAAGAAGGGATAATTGTTTTTTGCGCTCTCCTATTGGGCAAAATTCGGTTTAGATATGCTTTCTTTATTAGATTCTCACTCGTAATATTGTTACAAAATCTTAATATACAACCTAGATAATTAAACTTTTCCACTGCGACGGCACGATTTTATTGCTTTTGACATGGATTTTTGGGGACATTTATCCTCTTTTTTAATATGGTCAGAAAAATGCATAGAATTTAATAAAATAATATGAATTTTAATGAAATCCAAATACTAAAAAAAAAACACTAACTTTCCCCCCCCCCCTCCTTAAAAAAGCTCAGATAGTCAATCCGGTGATCGGTGACTTAAGGGTAGAATAACAATAGTATTGTGCGCATGGTAGAATGTACATATGTATGGTGGTGCGTGCAATATTTCCAATTATTTGATCACAAGATCTCTCATACATTGTTGTGTGAAATAATCTGTTTTACTCTTACTTCGAGAATCTTGATTTATCTTTTCCTTTGTTCAATTTTTTCGTTAGAATTTCCTCTAAATTGTGTTTGGAGTTGAAACACTCATTTTTTTATTTTTACATTTATATACTGTGAATGTTTTGTGTGTTTTAATAAAATTAATAACAAAATAAGTCTATCCCAAAAAAATCTTGTAAAAATACATAAAAATAAAATTCATTTTAGAATAATATTCGTAATAATAATTTTCTATGTTTAATATTAAAAAGTAGTAAAATAATATACGTACTATGTATGTACATATATATGTATTGTATATACAATATAAAATAATAATACATAATAACTATGAAAAACGTAAAGTTAAAAAATGTAATATTTTATATTTACTAAAAATTTATATATAGAGTATATTTGTTGCTAGAAAGTTTTCGTGATAATCTGACTGACAGTATTTTTTTCTTAAACAAATAAAGTTATTAATACATAAAATTTATTTGTAGTTGATAGGTGTTTAATCAAAAAGGTTATCCGATCGATTCAACATTTATTTTTGATAACTTTAGATAAAAAAAAACTCGGAAGGGGAAATTTTTAATGATTAAGTATAAAGTAAGCGTTCACGAAATTTTATTTGCTACTGAGCTGCCTTTGAGGTAAGTCAAAGTTTATAATACATACTTTTTCATTATATTTTTTTAACTTTAATCAAATACATAAAAAAAGTTTGGTTGAAAAAAATAAATATTAAATATACAAGATTTATTTGTATGATATTATAAATTAATATGATTTTTTTATATATAGATCTTTGATAATCTTCAACGAGCTTAATCCTCAAAATGGTATTCAAGTGTGAAGCAATCATTGAAAAGGCGAAAGCTAAAGTAGCAGCCGCAAACCCTGACGCTTCCAAAAGGACAATTCTATCAGTATTCGAATTCAGCATCACCGTCGATGGCCAAGAAGTCAAGAAATACAGTAAGTTTTCAATGTTCCTCATAGGTTTTTTATGAATGTAAATTTAAAGGAATTGTTTTATATCTATTTTTATTTGCAGCCATTGACTTGAAGAAATTGGAAGTGTACGAAGGCGCTTCTAAGGATGGAGTAGATGTAAACGTTGTCGTAGATGACGAAGCCTTGGAAAAGATGCTGAAGAAGGAAATCACTTTGGAAGACGCAGCCAAAGACGGAAAGATCAAGGTCACCGGAGACGTCGACGCCATTGCCAAAATGAAAGCACTGACAAAGAAATTGATCGAAGAAGCATAAAAATGATACTTAGCTTTACTTTAAAATATAATAAATAATTGATAAATAAAAAACATATTATCATTTACAATCCCACAAAAAATTAATTAAGACCGCCATTTTGTATTTATTCATTTTTTGTCGGCGATTATTTTTATGGTATTTTTTAGCGTTTTTCATTATCCGTCTATTATGTCGTGAATTACAAAAAAGCGCTAAAACGCGAATCTAATTTTAAATTCCTCCCATGATCGAATCGCAAGATCTATTGTCATCGATCGACCGTGATCTTCACCCGATCATAGCCTCGTCATCAAAAAAACTTGAACCGTAAAATCGACACTATTACATGATAGTTGCGTTGCGGTAAAAATGACTAATTTAAAATAATTTCACACTTTCTTATTATATTTAAAACACATACTACTTATTAATATAATAAACCAGAAATATATATACATACAGACTAATTAGTTCAACTATTATTTGCTGACTTTGTCAACACATGATAGTATAAAAAATGTTTAGAAATAATTTCTCACTAAATAATAGTCAACATTATTTTTACTAACAAATACAAAAATATCATTACTGAATTTAAATAAATATTGTCGTAGCTATCGTGAGACTAATTGTCCGGTAAAGATCTTACCCGGTACTTCGGTACTACAAAAAGAAATAACGTAACGGAATTAACATAAGTAGTTTTATCAGGGGAAGATATCAAAGAAGAATATTAATATTATTTTTAGTCCCAGAGGACCGAAATATCAGTCTATCCTATTTATGCAAAAAAAAACACTGGCCGATATTTTGGCGTAAATTTTCAAAATGTAATTTAACATGTTCGATATTTCGTACAATATGCGTGACGGGTCAACCTAAAAGGGATACGTTTGCTTTATCTCAGACAAGTCTAACGACACCTAGCAGTTCCCAGTAATTAATAAAGATGAACGCACCGTAACGCTCTTTTTTATGATAAGGATGGCTGGCGAAGTTGATTGCAGACACGAAATTCTTTCTACTATTTGTAATTTTTCTCTCGATTCGCACATATTTTTAGCCAAATAGTCCACGACATATGCTTCAATAAAGACAGGTGTCAATAATTACATTTAAATAAAAAGCATTTTTTTTTTAAATTGCGAAATGTATGTTATTAAAAAAACTTTTTATTGGTAAATAATGCAATGTTATTTTTTACTGTTAGCAATTGAGTATATGTTGTACTATACGATATAATTAAAATAAATATTGTAATAATTAAACAATTAAGCATATCTAAACCAAATTTTGGAGAATAGGAGAGCGCAAAAAAGAATTACCCCTTCTCAGAAGTCAAAATTCACGTCAAAAGCAATAAAATCGTGCCGTCGCTGTGAAAACGCTCGATTACCAAGCGTATATATTAAGACTTTTTATAATATTACGAGTGAGAATCGAATAAAGAAACCATATCTAAACCGAATTTTGCCCAATATGAGAGCGCAAAAAACAATTATCCCTTCTCAGAAGTCAAAAATCCCCGTCAAAAGCAATAAAATCATGCCATTTCCGTAGCAATATACTTTGATCAGCCCTCTTATATTAGAAGTCCACAGTAATATCAGTAAGGATAGCTACCATATTTTTAAAACATAGTGTAATATCGAAACCCAAACAAACCATAGAGCAATATGTGAAATTCAATGTCTGTCTGTACTTATTCTTCCGCTTATTTTCGCTAAAAAAGTTTGTATTTTGGACTTGACCTAATAAAAGTTCTCAAACTATAGTTATTTTTATAACTTTCATTAGGTTGGGTTTGGGTTTGAACAGAAAATGGACGTTTTGCAACTGTCAAATTGAGCTTCATAGACATTTTAGCGCTTATCAGTTAAATTATATTTTTACCAGTAGAAATATATATCTACTGGTGAAAATGTATTTGGACTTTACTAGTGAAAATATAACTTTATCCATTAAAGTGAATACCAACATTGAAATATAAATTTAACTTTTCATACTACCTTTGCAAGTGTACAAGTTTCCAACCCCTGATGTTGCCATCCAACGCCTTACCATAACGCTTCCGCCATAATATTTGACTTTACGTGCTACGCAATCAGCTTGATATTCTTCTTCGACTCTTCGACGCACGTGTATTCCACCAGTGGTCGCAAAAACCTTAAAAAAATGAAAAAAAACGTATGATTATTTAAAAAAAAAATATTGTTTTAAATATTTAAAATAAATTAAGTTTTTATTATTACTCTAAAATTACCTTAAAGTTAGATTCATCAGACCAAATGGCTTCGCCTAATCTTTAGATGTCCAATCTCTGTGTTTTTGGCCCCACTCTAACCTTTGTGTTTTATTTACTTCTGAAAGCTACGGTTTGTGTCGGGCTTTACAACCTCCGAGTCCCACATCCTTGAGCCTTCTTCTCACCGCCCGCGAATAAGCGGGTGGACATCCGCTTGCAGAGACGTCAGCAGCCAGCTTTGAAGACGTTTTTCGATTCGATCTTCATGGGCAGCTGTCTTTCGTTTTCTTCCAGTTTTTGGCTTTGATTTGTAAGAAACACATTTACTAATTTCTGACCTATTCAGTCAATAATATGCAAATGCAATACAATTATATTCGCTATGTTAGCTTTTTTGACATTTTTTAAATGTTTATATAATATTTATAATTAATTAAATTTAAAAAAAAATTAAACGATAAATAAACTGAACTTAAGCGAGACTGGACAATTAAACCTGCAATCCCTTTTTAAGATCGAGTGAGCAATTAAAAACTATCTGCTAAAATATTTCGGTCAGACTATGCACTTGTAAAGAGTTACACAGCATTTAAAGGGGTGCCCCATTATTATGGCCAATGTTGTATATATATAATAAATATATATATATATATATATATATATATATATATATATATATATATATATATATATATATATATATATATATATATATATATATATAAATACATTTCTGAAGAAAAAAATATAAATCAAACAAATTTAGAACATTCACCGTAACACTTAACCGTTCAATGGTTGTGTAATTCATAGGTTGCAAAAAACGTAAAGCGTATCGCTTTGGAACAAATTGTGGTAGTTTTTTACAAAATTGTATCATTTTTTTCTATAATACATAGACATAAAATAATTAATATAAATAATATTATATTTTTTGTGTACTTATTACATGTAATAAGTACACAAATTATAATATCACAGTACATAATATTTTATTAACCCAAATTTTTCTAAAAGGAAAAATATCAATAATTCCATCATCTGCATCAATCCGATTATATATTAAATAATTGCATAAATAACACAACGCAATTTGATCATAGTACCATAAATTTAATTTTACATGTTAATAACTAATAAATCAAGTGTTATCACCTGAAGTACCCAGAATTATCTATGTCTAACGATTAGCAAAGATATAATTGCAAACTTTAGTCGTGTTAATCGATACTCAAATATTGAACGGTAACTGTAATCTATAGATTCAAGATAATGATAATAATCGATATGATTGCTTAATGTTGCAAATTTTTACTTTTTTAAAAATAAATATGAATATTTAATAGCGACCGCATTAAACTTGGAAAACGAGTTAGAGAACGTCTTGTTTCAGATTCAACTCGAACAAAACGGCATCTTCGGAGGCGTTGGATAACAGTATCATCTCGAAAGCATCCAGAGAATCATCATGGCTGTGTTTTTGAGAATTTTCTTAGTTGTTTTTGTGGTATCGTTGGTTGGCAAAGCTTCATATGGTTAGTTATACAATTATTATGACACCTAATTAAAATATGTATTTAATTTCATAATAATATTTTAGGAGTCTCGATGAGTTTCGCACCTTTCGACAACTACAGACATCCTTTCCATAACAGATATCCTTTCGGAGCATCAAACGCGTATTCTCATAGAGGTATACCACCGCAAGGGTGTCCTATATGCGATTCTTCAGTCTTCGGTTATTGCGATCATAAGTTAGTTCACGATGCTTGCTGCTGTGGAGATCCATACTGTGAGTTTTATTTCTTTTATTCGACCCAATTAGCTTCATTTTCATCTGTAACAACACATTTGATTCAACAACAAAAAAATAAAAACATGATTTTTTCAACTTCATTTTGGAAATTTATTGCCCAACCGGACTTCGTGCCGAGCAATATTCGCGACGACGCTATTTTTATTTATCTAGGTTCTAAGAAGAGATTTCGTAAATTATTCTATAGAGCGGCGCTTCCTAATTAAATTAATTCACGGAACTTTTTTATATTATGCAAAGCAATACATAATTGAACGTCGATTTATATTGCTCACTTAACGACAACGTCATTATAGTTTTTGGATGCGATCTTGTTCTGTGCATAAAAAGTTTTGTGACATTTTTTGTGGAACTCTTTATTTAAAATCATATGGTAAACTTTTAAAACACACTACTATTCCATACACTGTAGAGCAAGAGATAATAACGAAAATACGAATCCAAATTAAGCGATTAATGAAACTTCATAAATTATTATGATACTTTCAGATAGATTTTTTGCCAAACTAATGTTCTAATCTAAAAATAAACTGATTCCAGATACAGGAAACTCATACGAATGCCAGTTTGCCGATTGTGGATACTTGCATGCTAATAACTGCAGAGAGTCAGATTTGATAGCATCCTGTTGCTGCGAAGACGGATTTAGATCGATGAATAGGAATATTCTACCTTATAGAATATTTGGAAGAAAGTGAATCTCTTGTACTACTAAATTTATTTAATTTATTATAGTAATAAATCGATTATATGATAAATTGTTTTTTTAATTCGCTCACAATCATTTTATTATTACTATTACAATATTATCTTTCTAAGATCTGTAAAAATTAATTAATTGCAGGTATCAATGCAATTATACAATCTATACACCATCGGTTGTGGTAATCCATTATTTTTTATTATCAAATAATCAAATTAACTTGACAGTATTGATAAAAATAGTTATATAATAAGTGCATTACATAAATTGCAATCCAATTCCACTACTCAATGCAACGAGAATCTTTTATTCAAATAAGCACAATGTGCAATTTCACCTGTCATGTTATAATGTCGCCAAATGACAAGCGATTTGTTGGCAAAGTTAAAGAAATTTAAGAATTCCGTCATTCCTTCGTGATCATGGCAATGTTTAACACAATTGCTATGCTGTTAACGATCGGAATTGTATCGGCAGAAAAAGAATTGATCATTAAAGATTTTTTGAAAAATAAAAGTATTAACGGCGGAATTATCGTCAGTTGTGATAGTATCGAGGATAAGATTAAAACTGTGAAAACTGTATCTAAATATGGTTTAAATGCAGGTGTGTTTGATAGTTCTCAATTTTTGAGGAACAATTGGATGAAGATGAGTACACCGTTCGGTATTGTGATGGACGCAAGTTGCAATATGACGAAAAAAGTATTGGACCTAGTAAGAATTTTAGATTATTTTTTACATTACATTATTTTTTAATTTAATCGATTTATTCGAAAATTTATTAGGAAATATCCAAAAAATGTTTCTCACATACCTGTACATGAAGAATATTATCCATTTTTATTTGCCACAAAATTCCTGTAAGGTACATATACTGGTTTGTTTTTGTGTGACAACTAATTATCGATGTTCCACCACGACAATGCCAATCCACGCGTTTCTAACTAGACTAGGCAAAACTTCAGACTAGCATTTATTTGAAGCTTAGCAGAACTATTAATGGTATAAACTCCTGCCAAAACTAACTTTTTGCTAACAATTCGCAATCATAAAGATGGAAGAAGGTCATGGATCAAAATAGCACAAACATATTTCTAAATTTACAAAGAAATGATTTAAAATCACTAAAATCGATACGAATGTTGCTGCGGTGGTAACTACCCAATAGATATACTTTCAATATATAGCTAATTTAATTTTTAATTTTTAGATACATCTGTATTACGTATATATAATATATAGAATTATTTTTATAAATATGTAATCGATTGATTAACTGATTTATATGATTTATTAAACATCTGTTCCACTTAAGGCATCATCTCTGAGCATGTTCCGTGCAAAATACAAATGGCTAATGATAACACGAAGCGAATCAGATTGGAAAAGCAACATATCTGATATCAACTTAGACTCGGATGTTACATTAGCAGTAAAAACTGACAACGGATACAACATATTTGAGTTGTATCAACTTCGAAACGGTCTAGAATGTGGAGTTTCACAGATTGGAACATGGTCAATCAAAACAGGATGGAACTGGCATCAAAACCATAATAAAAACAAAAAAATTGATTTTCACGGAAGACAACTGATAGCAAACGCCGTTGTTAGTAACAAAATTGATCAGATTTAAAATCATTTTTTCATAAATGATACATATTAACATTTTTAGATTGTCGGCAGGCCCTCGGGACTGCTCAGAAAATACTTCTCAGACGAAAAAGACAAAACAAACGATTCACTAACTAAAGATCATTATGGAATCTTATGCTTATTGGAGAAGATGTATAACTTTAGTACTAAATATGAACGAAGTACTACTTGGGGGTATTACAAAAATGGCACTTTTGACGGTATGATCGGATCTATGCTAACCGGGAGATCGGATATATGTGCCAGTCCAATATACCTTAAAGAAGATAGAATTCCAGTCACTGATTTATACGCCGAACTAAGAATACAAAAGTATATACATATATACATTGAAGTACTGTACAGGTTTTAATGCACTTAATACTACATATATTATCCTTTTACAGAGTAGTAGTTGTGTTCAGGCATCCGAAAGGTAGTGGTAATGTTCAAAGCATGCTGATTGAACCGTTAGAACCAAACAGTTGGTACGCAATGCTGATTTGTTTAGGAATTGCTTTTATTACATTATCTATTGCAATATATTCACGCCAGTCAAAAAAACCCATAACTATCAAATCAAACGACGATGATAAATCTTTAAGCACTCTTATGATGTTCATTATCGGAGCCATATCACAGCAAGGTATTATATATAAAACAATCTATATAAAAAAATATGAATTCAATTATATACATAATTTACTTGCACAGGTTATAAGGATCCGTCCGATCGAGTTTCAGTAAGAATATCACTATTCAGCGTGTTATTATTCTCATTGTTGTTGAACCAATTCTATTCGGCGAGCGTTGTATCTTCACTGCTCAAAGAGCCTCCGAAAACAATTAAAACGCCTGAAGATCTTTTAAGGAGCAACTTGAATCTGAAAGCTGAAAATCTGATTTATCATAAAGTATATTTTGCGACGACGACGAGTGACGTAGTGCAAAACTTATATCGTAGAAAAATAATGAAAGGTGCAGGCCCTGGTTTTGTTTCCGTATCCGACGGAGTGAAATTGATTCAAAAAGGAGGCACAGGATTTTATATGGATGTTGATAATGGCTACGTATTCATACAAGATACGTTCACAATGAGAGAGATATGCGATCTTAGCGAGATTCAATTGGCTCCGTCTTTCCGTGTGTATGGTGCTGTGAAGAAAAATTCTCCATATAGAGAATTCTTCAGTAGAGGGTATGAACATTTCATATTTTATATATAAATGCAATTGAAATTTAAAATGCTTTTATTTTTAAGGTACCGAAAGTTATACGCGGGAGGTATAACTAAAAGGGAGAATCAGAGATGGCAAACGGAAAGACCTAAATGCGTGACGGAGCTGACCCAGAATGAGTTTAAAGTAGGATTTTTACAGGTGTCTACTGCTTTTTTAATATTGGGTTCCGGAATGGTGATCTCCGTTGTATTATGTTTGATGGAGCATTACAGCTATAAAAATAAAGAAAAGGTGTTAGTGAATACGTTCTTTATGAAATAAGTATTATATGTAGTGACTGGTCTAATTTATAGATATTTTAATATATTATTCAGATAGAGATAAAATAGATACTAGAACCTAAATAGTTGTCACACCTAGTGAAAATATTAGTTATATGTTACATAGCATTGCTATATTGAATATACAGTGAAATCTCAGTATAGCGAAGCTAACAGGACTGAAGAAAAATTTTCGTTATACTGAAAATTCGTTACATTGAACGTAAGAAAGATGATATATTTTTAATTACCGTATTACTACAGCATCAAAATAACCTCAAACAAGATTGACAGATCGTTTTTTGTCCATTTTTAAGGCTACTGTAATGAACATAATAAAATATGTTAAAAAAATGTTTTATAAAAAAGTTTGAGAATCGGCGAAACACCTTGAATGTCGCTTGTGAACACATCCATCACACGCTAAGTCAAGGACGAACTGAATTCGGAGAAATATAATGTCAAGTTGTAACGTCATTCTTAAATTCGGATTAAAATATTTCGTTATACTGAGATCAGTCTTCGTTACAATGAAAACATTTTGTATGAAAGTTTTTCGGGGACAAATTGAAGATTCGTTTTACTGGGAATTTCGTTATTTCGGTATTCGTATATATTTAAATTAATCACAAAATAAAGACAATGAATAGTTATATGATTTTCAGTAGTAAAATCAGTTATTTTTGTTCCAAAATTCACTTCTTGAGGGTTGTTTTATTGAATAATTTTAAATTCAGTATAATAAATATAATTGTTAAAATCACACCGTATTTATTTATAGAATTTGTAGAATTCAATAAATAAAATTAAAATTAAAAATATATGCAATATATTATTCGTATACCTAATAAGATATTAATATTTTTACGTACATGGTTCGTCAGTTAGGTTAGCTTTCTGTTGATCAACGGGTTCAGCAGTATGCACTCTCGTTTCTAATCGAACAATTACATTACTTGACTAAAAACGATTATGAAATTTCGATATTAAAAAATGAATTATTTTCTACACAAAATATTTTTTGAGAATTGATCATATTACATCTACATATACTAGTTCTCAAAACTTGCAAATGTGTGCAAATTTCGAGAGCAACACAACTATTTTTTTTAAATAATTTTCAGTAGAAATCTTAATATTTATTTTAAAGCCTAAAACGAATGGCTTAAAAAAAGTTGACATCAATAACTCGATTCAAAAAATGATGACAGGTGTAGCACATTTATTTTACTCAATTGAAAAAATAATGGATGAAAAAGAATCAATCATCTAGTTGAGTCCTTAGATTCCGTGAACCCACTTGGATTAACCCTAAGGTCGGTAGCCAAATTATGCTGCCAATGAATTTTAATCCAGAAAGATAAACATGGTTGGTTTAAGCACAAAAGTAAAGGGCACCCAAAAGCACGTCCCTAATTTACCGTGTTAGTGCGGGGGTCTACTTTACTGATATGTACTAAATTATACATGTGAAAACAATCTAACATAATTTGTATCAAGTTTCTTACGATACCGACAGATGTCACTCATCTAACATAGAAGGTAAATAAAACAAAACCACAATATAATCCATTTCCTAGTATACTGTTGTTACTATTTACAAAGGAGTGAGGATTGGAAATTATTTAAGGATTTAAAATAACAATAAATTAATATATATAGCACAAAACTAGTTTATTTTGTATTAAGGGCACACAACAATCGAATAAATAACGCCCGTCAGTTAAACTGTCCAAAAAATTATTATACTCATTGATCGTTTTGTGGCACTCGTTATCAATTCACTATGTCTTCGTTACCATTGCGTATCATATATTACTTTCGAATGTTTTTAATACGGTCATTATACAATAGCACGGAAAACACAATGTACAAACCAAACAATACAGAGCGCACTTATACACTAATAATAAAACCTAGATTTTAAGACGTTAAAATCACAGTTACGGAGTGAGTCGCACAACGAGCCACCCACAGGCTACGCGACGACGAAAAATATAAAAATAAAAGATACAAACTTAGGCCAGTACTGGTTGGTTATGGAGGAGAGATTTTACATACATATATGTATATCATATGAACAAAATAAACTATACACGTACAGCTCAACCGTTCATATCAACGTTTAAAATGATGATGACTAAACGCTACCTTGTCAGATCGTTCAAAATGGTTCATATATTGTAATACCAGCGTAAATTCAATTACGCTAATGATTAAAAACTATTTAATCTAGTTATACATATTACATACATAAACATGCCTGGTGGGGCAGAATTAAAAAAACACGTACAAGGGTTTTTTTATAACACTAAACGTAAGGTCAATTAATTTAATCGTTAATTAGTCAATTAATTTAATCGAAGAAAATTAGCGCATTCTATAAGTATTGTTCTCCATGACTGTGCACAGCTCGCCTTTGAAACCAATCTGAATGTTAAAGTCCAAGTCGCGGTTGTTGCGTTCGTTAGGCTTCATCGAAAAACAGCCAGTTATCTCTTCACCTTTTTTCACCTGAAACAATGCAATAAAATCTTTTTAATTTAGGGAAAAAAAATTTTTTCACTAAAATTACATTATTAATACAAATATTCTAAGCTGCACATATTATGATTGATGCTATATATATGATATAATAAACATGAAATTTGCTGCGAGTGAATTATATTCATGTATAATTGATTGGGTGGATTTTAAAATATTTTCATAAAAAACAATAAAAGATCATAGATATTATGAATTAGATTAATACTTATAAATGTAATTACTTATTATTAACAAATTATATATATCAC
Source organism: Plectrocnemia conspersa (assembly GCF_051122295.1). Classification (NCBI taxonomy): domain Eukaryota; kingdom Metazoa; phylum Arthropoda; class Insecta; order Trichoptera; family Polycentropodidae; genus Plectrocnemia; species Plectrocnemia conspersa. The sequence goes on along the minus strand of NW_028277172.1, from coordinate 643,274 downwards.
AAGTAATAACATACAGAAACCTTTTGATGTACTCTTTACGATACTAGTTTAAAAATAGTCTTTATGAACTCTAAATATAATTTACCGTCATGAAATCATCAAAGTAAAACACAGTTTGCTTCCAATGTGTATATGGTGCGTCAGGAGCAGTGTTGAATGTCAGCCGCTTGTGGGACTTGGTGAACTCAACGTTGAAGAATGTCACTAAGGCTTGAATGTAATCGTTTCGTCGCACCTAAATTATAATCAATAATTAGTAAAAAAAAATTTTTTTCAAAAAAAACATACTTTAGAAAAAAATAACTTACCACTAGATTGAACTTAGATGAAAAGTCCAAATCTGCTTTTGTAACAGTATACAAATCGACTTCGATCAATAATGACGAATTTGTGACAACCTTAAATATAAATTATATTTTAAAATAAAACTATTTTTTGATAATATATTATATAAGTAAGATAATTAGATTATGCGATTTTTGCAAAATTATAAAATATGTGGGAATTATATTTCGGAGAATATTATATTACATAAAATATATTCAGACATATCCCCAATTTACTCTGCAAATTGGTCTTTATTTATAATATTTTTCATCCATATATTACCAGTGGTTTAAATATTTTAAGAATGTGCAAAAATTTTATAAGTTTCTCAGTTAGTTTTATACCTGTTTAGGATCGACAACATCGACAAGCGGCTCAGAGATGGCAACTTTCCGAATCGAGCTCATATCAAAGCCGTACACGTTATTCCACCAGTTGATTTTCTCATCTTTGTACTGTCTATCTTCAATACCGCAAATAAACAAAGAACATCTAAACACAATAAAACACAAAATTAAATCTTTTAAACTTAATCAATATATACGAAAATACATAGTTCAGATATAGACCTATCGGGGAATAGCAGACCGTCAGGCTTGAGCCATTTATCACGAGCATAAAGCACCGTATCTAACATACTCTCGTAAAAGAGGCAATAGCCCATCCATTCCGAGATTATGATATCGACGCCTTCGATACCGTCGGGAAGAGCGACTTCTTCAACCTGAAATTTTATAAAAATTAGACGAATAACGTAACTTAAGATTATAATTATATTAAATATACATACTTTTCCTTTGACAACGGTGATTATATGTGCTAAGTCGTTAGCTTCGACGATCTTTCTGGCATAATCGACGATATTGGAGCATTCTATCGCAATGACTTTAGTTGCACCAGCTTTGGCGGCGAACATCGATAAAATGCCAGTGCCGCAACCGATATCTAGTACCGTCTAAATTTAAAAATATATGTTAAAATATCATTGATGTTTGTTAAAATTTTATTATGATATGCTCACTTTGCCAATGAATAAATGCCTGTTGTGATACATGGCATTTCTGTAAGTTACTGTTCTAACTTCGTCCTTCAGCATCTCTTCGTGGATGCCGAAATGGGCGTATGAGTCAAAGTAGTAATCTCTGGAAGTCATTTCTTCGGTTGGAACATCGTTGGGACCTGAAATGACAATATTAAATATTAGCAAATACATGGCATTTAACTAGCAGTAATCAAATTTCTTCATAATTTAAATAATGTATAAAAATGATTATTTAATTTCGAGGAAGGGAAAATAAACAGTATCATGGTTTAGTTTTTATATTTTGGACTATAGGTTCTCAAAATGGGTAATATCGCCTACCGGTAGGCGATGGACGAATCTCGGTGGGCAATGCTAGCTCTGAGGGAATTTAGTGGGCGATGGAGGTTAAAAAGTTTTTTGTTCAAAAAGAATGTGCGAAAATGTTTTAGGCATTTTATATTTAAATAAAGTAAAAATATTTTGCATAAAATGTAATCCGTTTTAGGATCTTATAAAGTGGCTGCTGTAATCATCGGTGTACCTGTGGGTTAGGCCCAAACGATTAAGGTACTTATTTATTTTGAATTACGAATACTATTTTTATAAAGCGTGCTCCCCGCTGCCGCTATCGTTATTCCCGCTTCGTTCGTCTCTGAATACCTTCGCGTCCTAAAGTACGCTTGTGATAAGGATTCTGTTTTACAAATGTATTATATACAGATATAAGAGAAAAAGAAGCGATATTGGTGTGTATGCATATTGACTTAAATTCTTCGTTGTCTCGCTTTCTCTTTTAACGACATTCGTTAATTCGTCATCACTGTTATTCATTTTTGAAGTGCAGTAAGACACGAAAAGTTCTTGATTTTATTTTCTAATATTTATTTTAAAAAGTAAGGTAACAATTATTATAAAAATTAAATTTATTGTATTATTGTGTTTTGATTAGGTTAATTTAATACTTTTAGAATAATGTCTAAACTCGGAAAAGGAAGACCACTTTCCGCCCAATCCAAGGAAATAAATTATAATGTTTACCAATTTATAAAGGACTATTTGTAATATCATAAATGTATGTTAAATAAACAAGTATTTTTTTCAATAAAAAAATAAATAACATTTTGAGTCATGATGTATACGCATACAACTACAAACCGAAATCCTTATCGCGAGCATACTCTACATACAATTAACCGTTATAGTACTAACGCACTGTTTTCGCTAATTAACTAGTGCTAATAGCACTATGACGGTTAAATAGTTTCATTGAGAGTTATTTATGGGGTGTTCAAGTTTTGGTGCAAGCGACTTTATAAGATATTTCCAAAATAAATAATTAATTGGCCATTTATATTTATAAATGTTATATTTTTTAAATTCACATAATCGTCCTACATTTTAATTCTGATAGTCCTATATTTTTATTCTGGCCATATGCTGTTTTTATTCTAACCATTTAATATTTATTCTTACTCTAAATAATATGCAAATATAAAATGATATAGAAATAGTCTTTTAGAGGGTAATGAAAAATTTTGTCATAAAGTGGGTGATGAACAATTTGAGAATCCATGGTTTGAGAACTCTTCAGCTTGAGAACCAAAAATAGATCGATTCCTCACTTGTAACCGATTTTGTCAACATAGCGACTGGAATTTTAATCACATGAAACCATTGTCGAATAGATGTATATTTTTTTTATATTCACTTGCTTCTTGCCATAAAATAATTTGCAAGCGACTGTTTCAAATAGCTTTGCTGGATTTGGAAGCAAACATTTAGAGATTATTTCAAAACAATTTAAAACAAATGTGTCGGCCTAAATGGTAAATGTTTACAACGGATGAACAAAAACGTAAATTGCAGTACAAAAAAAGTTTCGTCATTGGCTCTTGCTTTTAACCGACAAGTGTTGGCGAAATGAAGATTCTTATCTGCCGTATTGTGTTAACTTGCTTTAAGTTCGTATAGTCTTCAGAAAGGAGTCAGTAGGCAAAATATAACAAGCATGGCAATGAGTGTAGATTTTTGAACTATTGAAAGTGGAAAAAAAGAATTGTAAAAATGTGCATATTTGAGAAAAATAGTTATTCAGAATAAATCTAAGATTTTTGAATTAATATATAAAGTAGTTGACTTTATTTTATGCATGCTTTTTCATAGTTTGAATAACAATTAAAAATATTTTAATGACTGATTTAACCCTTTTAAAATTTTTTAGTGGTTATTTCTGTTATACAAATATTTATTATTATTTTATATTGCATTTATAGTAAATTATAAAAAAATCAGTGATTCTCAACGTTCTATTGCTATAATTTTTATTATTAAATTTCGATAATTTATTTTAAATATTTTTTGTTATGAGTTAATTTATTGGTATAATTTTATATAAAGATCATTTAGAACAAATGTGTAAATATATAACTATAGTCTATTTATTTTCAAGAGTCAGTGCGCAAGAACATTGTTTAACGCGTAATCAAAATGTGCTCTTAAATTTCTGCCTTGTGATTGGTCGTTCTCAATGAAACGATTGATCTTACGGCGAACGACCAATCACAGGGCAGAAATTTAAAAGCATGTTATGATTACGCGTTAAACAATGTTCTTGCGCACTGACTCTTGAAAATAAATAGACTATAGCTGGGGTACCTCAAAACGGTGAGCAAAACAAGATCGACCACTGTACATATAAATAATAAGTTGTGTTGATACTATCAGTATATAAATATAAAGGCCTTGTCAAACAGAGAGCGAAGCGAAGGCGTTTTTATTTTGTAATACACTGAGTCCTTCCAGTCTCGTCACACAGAAAGCGAACTCGAAGCGTGAGCGCGATAGTAGTATTATATGACTTTGTATGGAAGACGACAGACAGAGCGAACGCGAGACGCGAAGCGTACCGGTTGTTATTGTTTACAAACTATTCATTAGACATACGAAAGTAAGTGTAAAATCGGTCTTCATAAGATTTAATTACGGAGCCTATGATACTCTCCAGTCTTTCCGGGTTTTATTTATGTCGTGTACCCAAATTCTTTGGCATTTTTCTTATTTTTTTAATAATAAAACAGTCAAAAATAAAATATCGTCGTCTGAATCTGTTTCACTCAACATTTTCAAAATTAATTTAGCGAATACTTTTTCGTCCTGCAGTTCGCTTTTGCCTCGGCTCGCTTTCGCCACGCCTTCGCTTCGCTCTGTTTGGCAAGGCCTTTAACCAGTTCAACGCCAAGCAAATTTCTATGAATTTGCTCTGTAGGCCACCATTTTCAACCCTTTAAATTATTATGAAAGAGGAACATTATTTACCTGGAAAATCACTGTTTACTTTCCTTTTTATTAATTTTAACATAAAAGTGAAAAAAAAGCACAGAAATAACAAGTTTTAAAAACCACTGTCAGGGCTGCCACACACAAATATTATATGTAATTTATATTGTATGTGGTTTATATTATATGTTTTTGGTTGTTTTTAATATTTGTATGGGACAATATAATTTCCGTTGTTTTAATCAAAATCTTTTATCAAAATGGCGACTACTTCATATATTTAAAAAATTTCAACTTTGTCAAAAAAATTAAAAAAAAAAAAATATGGCAATAATGTTATAATATAAACAAAAACAAAATTCAAATTCTACAAATGTTTTTTTTTTACAAAAAATTGTGTTTTTTTATCATTTAAAAAAAACATTGTAGCAGCCCTAACAACGTCTGTATGCTCGATCGTAAATAATAAAAGAATGGTTCAAAAATTGCACTTTTTAACGATCACATTCCATTTAATAGATGTCTCTGTATTAAATTAACGAAAAAAAAATCAATTTTATTAATAAATGTGTCCGTAATAACATTTGCGTGCCTGCACGCGCTGGCGTTTGACGGTCCGACAGCTTTGGCGTGCAGGCACGTCACTGGCGTCTAAAGGGTTAAAGTTTTGTTAGTGACATGGAATAAGATTTGATTTTCTATTAATGAAATAGTAGTTTTTGTATTTCGACTTAGGCCCTTGGTACACAACGCAATATCACTGAAATCACGAGACTCGCGTTGCCAACCATAGTAAACACAATCGTTTTACTTACTATCGTTGGAGAATATATACTGTATGCCAAATATAGTTAAGATAGTTTTTTTAATGATTTGTCTACTTTTCAAATGGTTTATGGAGTGTATAATTGAACAAATTTAATATTTATTAATGGGTCGTATACGAAAGGCCTTACGGAAACAATCAATACTAAATGCTAACCAACAAAAGAACGATTTAAAAAATGGCTGACCCTGAGTGAAAAAAATGTGACTATGATTCACGATTTTAATTATATCTACGCGCACTCTGCTCCATCATGGGCGATGAAAGCTTACAGCAAATAATTGGACGAATTATCAACTCACCGTTGCCATTGTCGACAGGTGTGGATGCTGAGGTTTCGCCGGTATTATTAACGTCCATGTTTTCCATTGTATTCGATCTGAGAAACGAATTAAGGTTAATCAATTAATGCGGTACGAACGAAGATACGCAGTCACAGAAACGTGTTAGCGCGAAAAATGTGTACCAAATTAAGGTTAAGCGACTAACCGAAGCTAAGAAGAAAGAGAAGGTGAGGGATCTAGTGTGGCCAGTGTGCAAAAATTAACAAGCGCGCATTTTTGCGCTTCGACGAATCATCCCCCTCCCCCCCATATTAAAACAAAAAAAAACATTTATATTTTCAAATTTTAATTACAATAATTTTAAAGCCATTATGCTGCAATACCAACATATTTTCATATAATCTCGCGTGGTTTGCTTGTATCGCTTTGAGCAACAAGCAAACAAAATAAGCACAGCCAATAATAAAAATAACATATTGACAGTTGTCACGACAGTCAAATTATAACTATTGCTCGATATAAATGCGACAATCCTTTATACACTTACACTTTATACAGCGTGACAAATTCAAATTTCAACACACGATTACATAATGCGATAATTTAACTTTAAATTATTCATGCGTGAAAACGTTACACATTAACGATTCATAAAAAATATACATTATGCTTAATTTAGGTACTAAAAATTCGATACGCTTAGCATGTTGCACACAGAATAAATACTAGTTATCTTATAAAATTATTCATATTACTATTTTTATATCCGTCGTTTAGACATTAATACAGGTTGATCCAATTCTATCCCTCGGTTTTTCTATGCACATTCATCAATCCCTAACTCATCTTTCTATAATTACATATATGAACACTGTACATTGTGATTGTTTGTAACTGAATACAGGGTCTGGAAGGTTTGATAAAATACATGTTTTAGATATATAAATTGTACACGTCTAATTATATATAGAGTTCAAAGTGTCAAATGTGAGTTTACAACAACACAGCTCAACGCGTTAAAATTGTTCTATTTTTCTACACAAATATCAATTCTGTACGAACTGTGTATCGAAATTTACGGCAAACAATTCGCAACGTAATAAGACTGCAAATGTTGGATATAAGGTAACAGCTGTGCATCTTCGTAGCACCCGTTAAGCCAAAAATTTTGCTGATGTAAGTAAGTGAAAATGTGACTGAAGACCCGAAATTGTCGATTTGTCTGCATTTGCAGCTATTCGGGCATTTCTTCTGGCTCCCTTTGGCGCATTTTGCATCTGGACTCGCACCTACACCCATATAAATTTCAGATAAAACACCAACTGAACATGGAAGAATTTACATAGATTAGGTGTTAAAAAAAGTTCACCCTTCAAACTTCGTGGAAAGCCACGAGTGTATTGAATGTATTGTGGCAATTTGTAACGACCTATTTCTCGAAAACTCACTGTCGATCAATCCCGTACTCGGACCGCGGATCACAGAAGCCAGCCGATCATATAAATACGGGGGCAAAAACTCCAGAAGGCATATTTCATAACAATTAAAATGAAATATTTGTATATTTACCTCTTTCCCCAAAAATATTATAATAAAACTGATACAATTTTATTTTGGATAGTTTAACATAATGTAAAAAATATCATAGCTATATTAATTATTAAAAATAGATTTTTATCAGACAGCGAAAAAAATTTTGGTATTTAACTGTCATTATTCACAAAAATATTTTTTCATTTTACTTCAAAATTTTAAAGTTAACTGGACGTTTATTGAAATGTTTTAATAATACTAACTAATAAATATATATTTAATAAAGTAGTCAACAATCGTCTCTTAGGATTGTCACGTTTATTTGTTATGCTTAATTTTTCCAATAGATAATTAAAATTGCATTAAGGTTTCCTTTTTTTATTTTAATTATATTTTTTTCTTAAATTTAAAAAAGGGATTATAAACTTTGACCGTTGACCCTTTGTGTTGTGATGGATAGAAATCAGACACAAATTGAATCGAATGATATATGGTTTAGTTACATGTTATATTCTACATATATTTACAATGGAACCTCGACTTATGAGTGACTTGAATTACGAGTTTTTTTGAAAAAATCATACTGCCTAACTAAAATAAACTTTTATCAATAATTTATGCAGTATGCATTTACCATTTCAACTGCCGTTAATTTATTTTATTTTTTTCATTGAAATGGATTATTGGCATTTTAATTCATATCAATGAGTATAAATGATTTAACATACGAGTAATATCAGTTACGAGCTCCGTCACCGAACGAATTAAACTGATAAGTTAAGGCACTACTGTATATATGACGATAAATGTGATCACCCTGCCGTCACATCAGTGTTACTAGAGTGCCACCTGTTTGTATAGCTTTTACGTAGTAATTCCGACAACACTTTTATTATAAATAAACATTAAAAGCATGAAATTACTTAGAGTTAAAATAAAGACTTTCCACAACATAGGTAGAATGAACGGTCACATGGAACTTGCAAAATACATCACTAAAAAATAATCGTACATTTTTTAGACATTCGGGGAGAAGGTTCATTGCGACCTACTATTGAATATGTATTACAATGGCTTTTGTTTCAGCTAACTAGCTAACCCAACCTAGCACACTTTAAAAATTATGGTAAACCTAGCCCCAAAATAATATTATCAAATTTATTTGATACTCTATTATAAGCAAATGAAAATTCTCTCAATATTCAGAATATGGGCGTGAAACGTTCTCTTAAGACCGCTATCCGTGTTCCGGCGTGCGTCGCCCTAGCCTTCTCTTTCCCGTCGGGCTGCTGGTGTCTGCATACCGTCGTTCGCAAACATGGGTCACGAGAACATCTGGTACTCTCACCCGCGCAAATATGGCCCAGGCTCTCGCTCTTGGTAATTACCGCCGCAATTTTTCGCACATAACTGCTCACAGCGCCCCGCTGGCGATTTCGACTCGCGCGTCGAAAAGTGAGGTTAAGAGCCAAAGTGTCACTTCGCGCGTGTTGCACGCTTTTCTGTTGCTAATTCGTTTATTCATGGTTTTAGCCGAGCCTGCTCCAACAAACATGGCCTCATCCGCAAATACGGACTGAACCTGTGTAGACAGTGTTTCAGAGAGTACTCCAACAAAATTGGTTTCAAGAAGGTATGTTGCCTATTGAATTTTTATCATTATTCTGCATTGTATTAACTGTTTTTTTTTTTTTTTTCAGCTGGACTAAACCAAACCCATCCACTGAAGTTACATTACAATAAACAATATGTTATTTTAAGTTTAATGTAATATTTATGATAAGCCAACGGGGCATATTTTTATTAAAATGTACTTCAGCTAAAATCTAAAACTTGTATTTGTATTACTCCCTTACTGATTTCCATGCATATTTAAATAGAGATCGTAAGTGAGCTTTCATATGAACTTTAGTAATACTCCCATTATGTATTACCAAGTTTCGTGTAGCTCACTTATAATCTAATCCGAATCTATTAGATAACGAAAGAACAATATAGCTCCTCAGAAGCGCATACAACTTGGGAAATTTTATCAACAAATTGAATACCTTTGTCAATAATTTCATAAAGAATTTACCATAGGGTGAAAGATTGTAAGCGGAAATTTAATTTTTACATTTGGAAAAGAACGTTACAAATCCTTTATTCGATAATTTGTTGAAGTTATTCTGCAATTTTTACAAGCCAATAACTGAGAGGTCGCATATTATATCATAATACTATTAGTGCACGAGACATTAACAATTGTTTTAAAGAACATTAATAATATTTTTATGTTACAAGTAAAAAAGTTTTGTTAAATTTTCTCTGTGAAACTTTATTTACACAAGCTTTCATTCGTTACGTGGCGCAAAAAAAAAAGAAATTACTCAATAGGTTGTATCTGAAGATGAAAAAATAATTGTGCCAAGTAGTTTTTGTTTTACATTTTAAATTTATATACGTAACATAGTCGAGATAACCGTAAAAAATAGTTTTCAACCGATTTTGGTATTTGAACAACTGCTTATTTTGTTTAGAATAGATCGGGCTTCAACATTTAATAAAGAAACCGAGACTAAAAAAAATTCTTTGTGTAATTCACAGTACAATCAAAATTTATCCAAAATCGTCAAAAAATAAAATATAAGGTGTAGGATTGGCAGATAGGTAGGCATTATAGTAATCCAATTTGAGGTTCATATGTTGGCTGAGCTGTAAATCAGACAGCTGTCAATAATCACGCGTGTTCAGAAAATCAAATACAGGGACGTCCTTTATACTTTTTCTATAGGAGGGAGGGGGGGTTAAAAGTTTGCTAGTCAGTAATCACTTTCTTAATATATCGATTTCATAGTATTTTTCTGGCCAAATTCAAGGGGTCATTCCTGTTTAGAATCCATGTTAAAATCAACAAAATCGTACCGTCTCAGCGGAAACGCTGTTATCTAGCGTCCATGTTAAGACTATTTATAAAGTTATTATGATTTACAATTAGTGAGAATCGAATAAAGCATATATAAACCGAATTTTGACTAATAGGAGGGCGCAAAAATCAATTATCCTCAGAAGTCAAAAGCAATAAAATCGTGCTGTCGCAGTAGGAACATTCGTTACCGAGCGTTCCCACTGCGACGACACGATTTTCTTGCTTTTGACGTGAATTTTTCACTTCTGAAAAGTGATAATTGTTTTTGTGCTTTCCTATAGACCAAAATTTGTATACACTTTTACCAATGCTCTCACATCGGAAGTGCGTCGTATATCAATAAGGATAGCTATCATATTTTAAAAACAGTGTAATATCCAAGTGCAGACAAACCATATTGTACTTATTCTTCCGTTTATTTACCCCTGAAAGATGAGTTGGCTCAGTTTGTATTTTGGACTTGACCTAATAAAAGTTATAAAACTATAATTAGTTTTAGAACTTTTATTAGGTTAGGTTTGGGTTTGAACAGAAAGTAGACGTTTCGCAATGGGCAAATAGAGTTTCATAGACATTTTTTAGCGCCTATCAGTTAAATTATATTTTCGCAGGTAGAAATATCTTTCTACTGATGAAAATGTATTTGGACTTCATTGAAAAATAATCCTTCACCGTAACATTAAAAAGAATTAACATTACATCGAAAGAATCGGCTGCTGCAAAAAATCCAGAGGCGGCCATTTAATTGATTTTATTTTTCATAATTAATGAACACATCAATTGTAATAAAAAAACATAGAAATCTTAAAATATTTCGGAAACTGAAGTTGGATCATTCTTTATATATTATATCCTCCACCATGAACAATCTATCGATTATAATAAAATATTCTGTCCTAATTAATCCTCGCGACCTTATAGACCTATAATAGGGTACAAAATAATAAATATATGATAATTTATTCATCAATATCAACTTCATGATTCGGAATATAATTCTTTAAAAATGTATTGTCTAAATATTGAGTTGAATTAAAAACAGTAATTTCATTTATTTATTTGAAATTTAAATTGGGAACAATGGACGACAAATCACAGGTCTAGGTTTTCAAACACCTTTCCTATTTTTTTAAATGTCTGTGAACTAATGTAAGGGACACGTAAAACTTTTCTGCTAGCTTCTGTATCGTTACTGGACCTGCTTTGATGGCCTTAATATCCTCACTAGCAACCCCTAAGCACTATTGTAGCATTACGACAGAGTTAAAACTCTTAGAGCATAATATGGCTTTGCGGCGGGTGGCAAGTAGACACAGATTGAGTCGCTGCAGTAATATGCTTATCAACGATTTATCGTTACATGTTTAATATAAGCATATTCAAGACGCCAGCCCACCAGGTCGCCAAGAGAACGTCTGTCCATTATGCCAATGTTACTCGAGTGTCGTCAAGTTTAACTGAAATTATTTTATCTCCGGTCATTGTTGATTTAAGGTTGAAAATATCAAAACAAAAAATATTCCATTACTAAATAGCATCATTGATACTATTGTTAACAAGCACCGAAAGAATAGTGAAATTATCGTTTATTTATAAAAAGTTATAGATTTGTAAATATAAGAAAAAATGCAAGACTCATGGGACAACCTAATATTGTTTAATTTTATTTTTGATATTTTTACCGAATTTTTTTTACTATCTTCGCATAAACCTAATGCCAGAAACTCCTGCATATATCAGACTATTTTGTTTATGCGTGGATGTTATGGATGCTGCGTTGAAAATAAGAAACCACTCATTTGATTGGTAAGGTGTTTGCCTCATCCCAAACGAAATCTTGTGCAAAAAATAAAATAACTACTGCAGAGAAAATATATCAAAACTTTTAATAAACATATAATTTTTATATTTACATACATATCTATATCTGGCATTCATATTTAGTTCTGGTGAAGCTGTCATTGTTGTATTTTTCTCAGCTACACTTGTGAGTGATTTTATGTTTAAATACTTTTCTTCATTCCAATTAACAAACATCACTATGAATTTTCATATGCCCTGGAAGGCTGCCTTTATATTTTAACGCTTTTCCACATATTTCACATTCATAAACATCGCTATGAGCTTGCTTATGTTGTGAAAGATTTCCTTTTTGTTTAAATTTTTTTCCACATATTTCACATTTAAAGACACAAACCTCATTATGAGTACTTACATGTTTTGCAAGATTGCTTTTAGTTGTTAATGCCTTTCCACATTTTTCACATTTAAAGTAACGAACATCACAATGAGTTTGCATATGCACTAAAAGGGTGTTCTTATATTTTAATATTTTTCCACATTTCTCACATTCAAAGGCACATGCGTGTGTTAAAAGCTTACTTTTTTTGAGAACGGTTTTCCGCATTTATCACATTCAAAGTCACAATCATTGCTATGAGTTTTAATATGCACTGAAAGGCTTCTTTTATGTTTATAAACTTTTCCACATTTATCGCATTCAAAAACACTATGAGTATTCATATAGCGTGAAAGTTTGCTTTTAGTTTTAAGTACGTCGCCATGAAATTTAATATGCTCTAAAAGGGTGCTTTTAAATTTGAATGCATTACTGCATTTCTTACATTCAAAGCTACGAACATCGCTATATACTTGCATATGTTGCGAAAGATAGTTTTGACATTTGAATGCTTTACTACATTTTTCACATTCAAAATTACGAACGTCGCTATGGACTCGCATATTTCAAAAGATAGTCTTGACGTTTGAATGCTTTTCCACATTTTTCACATTCAAACTGACAAATGTCGCTATGAGTTTGCATATGTTCCGATAGCTTGGTTTTATATCTAAATTCTGATCCACACTTTTCACATTTGAAGTCACGAACATCGTTATATATAGTGTCTATTAATGTTTAGCAGTTCCTAGACTTTTCTGTCTCTTGCCTGCTTAACATAGCATTGGTGGATACATGGTTGAATTTCATCCATGCATCACCTCTTTTTTTTTTCTTTTTTTTTTTAGTGCATTAAACTAATAAGTATTAAAACAATTAATCAATTATCTAATTAACTAAGCTTGCTATTAATTTGTTGCGGTGAGATTTAATTCGTTCACGAACATCGTTATGAACTCGCATATGTTGTGAAAGATAGCTTTGTAGTTTGAATGTTTTCCCACACTTTTCACATTTAAAACGACGAGCATCTATATGAACTTGCATATGTTTCGAAAGATAACTTTTAGAACTGAATCTTTTGTAACATACGTAGCATTCATTTTTATAAGAGTCATCAACTGTATTAAGTATATCTTTAACATCGTGCATTTCTGAAATCATAAAATAATCAATAATTAAAATATATAAATGATAACCGTATGCTGTATTATTTGTCATGTTAAACCTATTTCAAACATGTCATCTATGTCGTTTAAAGACGTATCCTCGCTGCTTTCGTATTCCCGTTTTACATTAAAGAACTTGAAAAGAAGACACTTTAAGATCACATGCGTTACAAACATTATATATTACGATTCATTACCTCGACTTTACATTGACTACTGTCAACGGAGACAAATGTTTCTTTATCGTCTTCTACATCAGCTTCTGCAAATATCAAGTTTACTATTTAAAGGAGGCATATAATTTGATAGCGAGTAATTTTTACATGTCGTATAAAAAAATACAATATGTTTCACTTGTAATTAATGATATTTTTGACATAAATTAATTTCATGCGTAAGTGATCAAAAAATTTCATTTGAATAGTTAATTTCATTTCAAAAAATGGAAATAATAAAATTAATTATACCGGTTTTAATAAGCTCCATTTTAACTTGATGTTGAGTTGACAGCTGATGGCCAAAACGGTTATAATATAACCATAAAACTATGCTGTGATTATAACAAATGTTTGGCCCATGTACGACTTATTGCCGAGCATAGAAGTAAAATGGGGGAATTAGAAACGTTTCATATTTTAATATTTTTTACCGCGATTATTAGGTTTCATGACAACTGCACACATTACAAGAGAAGACAGTTCGCACAAATATGCGTTATTTTAAAAAATATAATTAAAATCAAAATAATCAAATATTATATTTGCCACGATACTTTTTTTGCGATTGGGGTATTTAAGAATTTGTATTTTTTTATCGTGGCGATTTTTTACGCGTGAAACTCATAATGAGAAATGTCAAAACCTTTGCGAACACTCAACAGCATACGACAGGGCGATGCTCTAGCGTTCAATCTATTCAACATTGCCCTAGAAAAAGTAATCCGAGATGCCAAACTGCGTATGCGTATAATAAATCGATACAAATTTTCGCCTGCACTGATGACGTAGATATATTGACGAGATCAAAACAAGCCTTTATTGCCATTGAATCATCAGCCAAGAAAATGGAGTTGAAGATCAATGAAACAAAAACCAAATACATGTCGGCTATGCCTAGTTTGAGGAGCCAGTATCCTGAAAATCTCGAAATAAACGAGTACACTTTTGAGTGTGTCACTGACTTCATATACCTTGGAACCCTGTTAACAGCTACAAACGATGTCAGCAAGGAGATCAAGAGACGAGTAGTGTCAGCAAATAAATGCTATTTCATTCTAATAAAACAAATCAAATCGCGGACATTATCTCGTCGTACAAAAAAAAATCTCTACAAAACGTTGATCAGACCAGTTCTGACACGCGGTTTAGAGAGCTGGACGCTTACCAGGGCTGACGAAAGGCTGCTTGACATATTCGAGAGGAAAGTGCTCCGCAGGATATATGACACTATATACGAGAGCAACGAGTGGCGTATACGAAACAATCGGGAGCTCTACAACCTCTTCCATGAAAAGAGTGTCTTCACCTTCATCAGGGTTGGAAGACTCCAGGAAAGTAGTTAGCAGAAAAATATTATTGTAACTGGTTAAAAAATTCAGAATCTGTATATATGAAGTTTAGTCGCTTAATAGCGAACTTAATTTATGTAGGATCGCCGTCGGTGTTCTCCTCTCTATACTGTTCATTTTTTAACAGCCCGAATTCGCGGCTTTCACCCTCTTGAATTCGCATAAAATATAAATAATATATGCATTTTATTTTATTATGCATTTTAATACTTTTGTCTGTGTCACATCTAGCTATAAAAATAAACATTTCGGTATATTTTGTACAAAATAAAATATATGTAATATCACAGTAACTAATTGTCAACTCTTACAATACGATTGTGTGAGTATAGCGTCTGTGTGTTTAGGATAAAAAGTGGAAGGCATGATGTTCACTGATGTAGATCTTGAAAATTACCTATGCACATGAAAGATTTTAATACAATATTGGCAATTTGATTTTTATTTCATTTTGCTAAACTTATAATACGTTTTATGTAAATTGCAGTTTTTAAACAAATACTGTTGCGTGTAGGGATACGCGTGCTGGTTAGTTCTTAAGTCAATCCAAAAACACGTGTGCTTGTGTAAGTTTTATTGAGCTCGGCGTGGTCCGACCGCTTTGTAACGACGATCGGAGCCGACTAACGTCAAAATTGGGTGCTTTCCCGAACGCCGTATGACGGCGTTCGCGAACGCGTACAAACGGCGAAACGGGCGTCAACAAACCCCCCCACCATGAAACATTAGTTTCATAATGACGGGCACATCAGCGGGCCTTACAAGTGTTTGTCCTCACATTACAAACTCTGTGAGGACGCGATGTTTGAAATAATACTAACACAGAATTACAATAAACATGACAATAAATAAAATTACAATAAACATGAAGAAAGAAAATGAATGTTAGTAGTACTGTATAAGGTTGTAAAGATTAATGTTAGTAACACATACACATATGCATTTGGGTTGTTTGTACTATATTATTACTAAATACTAACTACAAGCTTTCATTCATTTTTTGACAATTATTTAAATGTAAATTAAAACGGACATGAAATATTATAGTTAAAGGTTTGATTCTTAGCTAAATTTTAATTATTTTGGTTTGCTACTTGGTTAAATTATAAACTTGGTTTGCCACATGGCTAAATTATAAATTTGGTTTGCTAAATGGCTAAATTATAAATTTGGTTTGCTACATGGCTAAATTATAAATTTAATACATATAGGAAACATGATACACATTTAAATTATTAATAAACAAAACACAAAATATAAAATAACTTGCACTGCATTAGCATTTATTTGGCCCAGCACACACTTTAGTTATTGGCCTTTTTATAGTGCCATTCTTTGTTTTAATCGTCACTACTCGAATTGGTTCCATCGGAACTTGGATGAATCATCTCGACGATACTGATCACCCGTAGCAAGGATACAGGTAATCTTCCTTGACGACGCCAACACAGCGGCTTTGTGAATCGGACTGCAGCCGTACTCTCCATCCTTGTAGCTTTGTCGAGTGTTCGGTAGACCACCAGGTCCAGAATTCCTGCACCAGATCTTGCATTTGCTGGTACATCTGCGTCCCCCTGTAGGCCGAAGCGTCCTGCTGTGGAAGAACTGTTGAGGTGTGCCGATCAGGAGGAGGCCAAGGATCAGGTTTTCGGGAAACCGTTTGTTTGTGAGCAAGGAAACAATCTTCTTCGATTGTCGGCACATGATTTGTAACACTATTGGTCTGCCTGTGCGTTACCGATACCAACTTGAATGAATGCGATAATGCATGGGGGCTCGAATGATGTATTTGAGGTTTTGCTTCCTCAAGCTGGCGGACATTTTTGTGCGAAAGGAAACAATCTTCTTCGATTGTCTGCACATGACTTGTCACAGTATCAGTCTGCCTGTGCGGTGCCGACTTGAATGAATGCAACGACGCAGAGGGGTGCGAATGAAGTACTTGAGGCCTTGTTTTCTCAAGCTGACTGACATCTTTGTGCACAAGGAAACAATCTTCTTCGATTGTATGCACATGATTTGTCACAGTATCAGTCTGCCTGTGCGGTGCCGGTACCGACTTGACTGAATGCGACGATGCAGGAGGGCTCGATTGTAAGGATTGAGCTCGTAGAGTGAGGAACTCCACGAGCTGTCTGAGCGTAGGCAGAACGGATTCTGTTCGCCTACTCTCCCATGCCTTTTTGGACAGATTATCGAGACGTCGAACCACCATAGACACCACCGTGGTATCCTCGATGTCTTGCCCTAACTTTTTTAGAGCAGCGAAGTTCGTCAGGACTGTTTCCACCAATTCAAATAGAGACTGCGATGAAGCTGTCTGAATTGGTTTCAGGTCCTGAAGAGCAGCCAGATGTTTAAGAACAGTTTGTCTAAAATCATAACGGCCTAGAAGTCTTTCCCATGCGGAATTGTAGTTCTCGGGACTAAACTGAAAGAGTTCTATGACCATGGCTGCGCTACCTACAAGTGCATTTTTTAGGTAACAAAATTTGTGAATTTCACTTAATGCCGGGTTGTTGTGTACTAAGTGAGAAAAAGTGTCGCGGAATGCCACCCACTTAGTCCGGGAGCCATTGAAAGTTGGAATGACAACTGCTGGCTGCGTTAACCTGAACTGGTTAAGAATTGGTTTCCGCTGCGCTTCCGACTGATCTTTAAGCGCTAGTTTTGCCAGGTTGAGAATATTATAATAGTTATCCTCGAAAGCATCGACTTCTTCATCGTAGCCCTCGGCATCTAGCAACCTAATTTGTTGCTGGACAGCAAGGAATCTGTCCAGCAGTGTATCAAAACTCTGATGTTTATCCCTTATCCTTTGGATATTGATGGGATCCGCGGTTAACAGTTTGCCAAACCTCGTTAACTCGCTTTTGATGCACACCCTGTGGTTGATCAACAACTCCATGTTGTTGTTGACGGAAATTGATACAAATTATTTTAATGAATAAAAGTAAACGAACTGTTTTTTGGAGAGGAAGTTGGGTTAGGATGATCGACCCTAACCTTTCTCTCCTGCTGGATGCGACTGCTTCCCGGGACTCTGCGTCCTGGTGAGGCTTCACGTGGTGTGACGGCAGCTTCCTGGGGCTAGGCGTCCTGGTGAGGCTCCACGTGATTTGACGGCAGCTTCCTGGGGCGCGCATTTACCGGCGCTCCACTGCGTCAGTTTCGGGGACCAGCTGGTGGACCCGCTGGCTCGTGCTACGAGCGACTTGACGCTCCCAAATTGCGATTTTGCGAACTCCCAAAATGGCGGTCATTTTTGATTTGAAAAAATACCGTTACGGCAAACGGCGTGTTTTCCCAGGAGTGTCTCGACTGAGGCACCCGACTGGCGTATTGTCGTAACTTGACAGCTTGAGCGCTACTCGGCTCCGAGTCTCAAAGTTCGTCCACGTGGTGGACGTCTTTGGGGTTACGACGTTGTTTTTAGATTCAGACCTTCGCGACGTACAAACATCGTCTAACGAATCCGGCTCGAAGGACCAAAATGTTGCGTGTAGGGATACGCGTGCTGGTTAGTTCTTAGGTCAATCCAAAAACACGTGTGCTTGTGTAACAGTTTTATTGAGCTCGGCGTGGTCCGACCGCTTTGTAACGACGATCGGAGCCGACTGGCGTCAAAATTGGGTGCTTTCCCGAACGCCGTCATACGGCGTTCGCGAACGCGTACAAACGGCGAAACGGGCGTCAACAAATACAGATATCTTTTGGTGGGTATATTAAACCTCTCTAATTTTCCAAGTCAATTTCTCATTCTATTATATTAACTATTGATTTTTAAGGTCAGTCATTTTTTTTGTTGAAGGCATCTAAATTTTGTAAGTCGATTTTCTGAAAAAATGTATGTCGATTACCGAGGACGCAAAATCTTTTAATATTATTCGATAGCAAAATAATTGAAGGTACTGCATGTTTTGTAATTTTTAGAAAACCATTTTTGGTGGTGTAAAATAAATCTAATGAAAAATGTTTCGAACAAATTATGCTTCTATCGTTAGGAGCCTAAAACGGCCTATCAATGGCAATTTTCCATTTATCCCGTTGACAAGCTTTCTTGGGATTTTCCCACACGGATTATTCCAAGCATCCTTTGGCCTATAACAAGATTTGTAGTGGGTATGCTGTCTCAAATAAATCAGAGCACATATTCAATTGAATTTGACTAAATCGCTAAATAATTAATGTTTCCAATAAAATGTCCATTATCCAGTTAACGCTTCGCACCCAACTTCACACCAGACTGAACGTGTAACGAGTTGAATGACGGACTGACAGACAACAGACTGATCGTGAAATACATTCCATCAGTCACCGCTCGGATGGAGGTATACGCCGAGAACGCTAACGCTACCACGACCACGTCGCCGCCAGCTACGCAGCCGCTTGAGGCAGAGAAAGATTTTATATTTACATTAGAATCACTGCCTATTCTCTGGGATAAAACCCATAAGAATTATGTAAATAAGTATAAGAGAAATGAAGCTTTGAAAAGGTTGTTGTTAATCTATAAAAAAATTAAACCTCTGGCCACCATCGACGATATTAAGAAAAAAATAAACACATTAAGATCAAATTACCGCCGAGAACTAAGAAAAATAATAACATCTCGAAGATCAGCGGCCAGGACAGATGATGTCTATACTCCCAAGAGTTGGACATTTCAATATCTTCGTTTTTTGGATAAATTCCAACGACCCCAAGTATGTTATTTTCAAATAAAAACGCCTAAAATATTTAATGCATTAAAACGAATACAACATAACCTAACTAAATGAATACAGTAAAATATTTGAACTAAACGAATACAATAAAATACAATATAAATTGTAAAATATTGTTACAGGCTCTTGCTACTAATGATATAGAAAACACAAATGATTCAGACCAACTACAAGGACAACAAAGAACTGAATCGCAAGAAAGCTCTTCTTCAGGAAGTACTAACCACATTTCATCTGTAAATGCCGTCATGAAGCCACCGCCGCCCTCTTCGACAAAAAGCAAGAAAAGTATGCTTGCTAAACAAAATGAATTATTGGATCGGGCATGTGCATATTTATCTGAGGCCAATAAAAATTGCAGCAACTCAATTGCATTTGAATGGGCAGAAACTTTAAATCGACTCGACCCTATTCAAAAGCTATGTGCCAAAAAAGCAATTAATGATATATTATTTGAAGCGGAATTGGAAAATTTAAAAAAAACAGTCACTCCTTCACCCGTGGCGTCTCCTAATTGCTCACATACTCCAGTCACATCTAAATACTTACTTAATCAACACGAAATTACACCTATTCCATCTTCTTCTGCGACTGATTCACAAGAAGATAAATATGTATACAATGCCGGATCATAATTTTGTTTTTTTTTGTTCAATATGTGTGCGTAAAATATACAATGTAAAATTATATTAATATTTTATTTTACTTACTTATATAGGACTGAAGAACATAAAGTAGTGATTGACATGTGTCCATTATAGCCAGCTGGTGACATTATAACCGAGAATCTCAAATCTTAAATGTTCCTTCCAGTAGCAAGATATCGTAAGGTTACAGCCAGTTTTTCTTCAGCACTTATCGAATTCCTCATGCACGTATTTTGTTTTGGCAAGTATGGCTTAACTATTACCAACAAGTGGTCAAAACAGGCATTCTTCATACGATAATAATTTT